>NW_024868160.1:10702-100617 GCF_013358625.1 Macadamia integrifolia
TTTTTTTTTTTTTTTTTTTCTCTCAAATTAGTTTTTAGAAAATGGTGAAACGGAACAACTTTATCAAATGCTTTTTAGATTGTTTCTCTATTTCTGAGAACAAGAAAACATAGAAACAACAAAAACGAAACGTTGTCAAACGGTGCCTTAAGATCCAAATAGGGATGACTTCCCACTTCTAAATAAGAAACTAGTTCCCAAGAGTTTTGGGCCCCTAAGAGGAACAACCTTGCAACAATCTACCACATTAGCTCGAATGTCCCTAATGATAGTCAAATGGGTCTAGGTCATTTGGTTAGTTTCTTCTCTGAGGTTGTTAGTCATCATAACTCGTCAATCTTTTTGCATGATTCTTCGAGCTCATCTTTATTTATATTCTCCATGTAACATACCCAATTAAATTAGTATAAGATTTTAGATATTTTTGTTATTTTTCTTCGTATATCCCCCCCCCCCTCCTCTTCCTGATTCTTTGCAATAAATTGTTATTCCCAAAAGATAGATAAATAAACCCTTTTGCCTACAAACTTATTGAGGCCTCAGACATAAAAGGACTCATCAGCAACCTCCACCAAAACTACAAAAGGCAGGCTTGGAGTCTGTAGGATAGCGATTCCCTCTCATAATGCCCATGTTAAGTCACATTTCTAACAACTAAAGTAGCATTCCGAAAGAGAAAACTGATCCATAAACTCCTCTGCTGTCTATATCTTCATATGTGGAACGCACCTCCCGTGAATGAACAATGGAAGATACAAGGAACCTTTTTTCTGGTAAGTAAAACGTGGAACTTAAGGATGAGACAGTGATGCACTCTCTTTTTCTTTTCCTTCTTTTTTCTCTTTCTATGTGTGTGGGTAGGTACGATTCTTCATTTTCTCAAATCCATGTTTGAATTTTTATTTTTATTTTTATTTTTTTTATTTTTATTTTTTTTTAATTCTTTTCAACTGGAGCAGCTGCACGTAGGTGGAGAGGAGTTACTCTTCTTTGGTTAGATGTCACTTGACGAAGAGAGTTTTTTTTTTTTGTCATTACCTATTTTTTCGAAGTTATCACTTTGGATGGAGTTGGGTGAAGGGATTCCCTACCTTAATTGAACGACTTCATATAGTAAGGGTCAATATATTTTATCATTAATTTTTTTCACTACGGTGAATGAAACTAATTTTTATGGGAGAAAGATAAGAGAGAGAGATAGGCATACCAGGCGCTAGTGGTATGCCCAACCTTTTCCATCTTTATTATAAAAAAAATAAGGGGCAAGAAAATGCTACCCTACTGACGAATGTACATGCCAGCACATGGACCAATGGGAAAGCATGCAGGTGTATCTTTTGTATGGGAGTAGCACGATCTTTCCGCATCTACTATGACATGTACCTGAGTCTGATAGTGTTATTTCTTCCAAAAATAAATTATAATAAAACTTTGATTTGAGCATGGATTGAAATTATAAAAATTGTTTAGTGATGGATCTGATTAATGCTTTGGGTGTCCAAAAGCCTTTTGAGCTAAGCACATGTTTATACAGATCAATGTTTCTATCTAATCTAATTTTCGATATGATACTAATTTTGTATGTATCAAGAATATTTTTCTTAAGTAAATTTATATATATATATATATATATATAAAGAAAGTATGTTAACCGATAGTATGTACCTACATCAAGACATAGTGGGTGCGAAACTATCCTGCACTAAAGATGCTTGCGCGTGCCCTTCCATCAGCCACAGGCACTAGTTTGTTCTATATATATATATATATATATATATATATATTTGATAGTGGTTGAAATAAAACTTATGAAGTGGGCAGAAGAGGGCAGAAGCTCATGAAGGCCTTTGTATGTATCAATAAATTATCAACCAATTCCTAGACAACTAACCCATACAGAACCGGAAAAAATAAAAAAAACAACTATACAACTTTCATCAATATATTTGACCTCTATAATTATATTTTATTGCACTGGGCTTGGATAATTTTGATCATTGGGTTGGGTTGGTCACGCACTGGGCAAGTTCAGAAACCTAGGTTGGTTTTTTTTTTTTTTTCCAATTTTTTTTTTTTCTATAATCCTAGGTTGGGTTGTTAAGATAATCTGACTTGGGTACAACCCTGCAAATGCAGCTTATATTCCCTTCACCAAGCATATTAAAGGAACAACCATCAAATTGGACTTCTTGAGTTCAGAGTGGTCTGAGCCCAGCCCAAGGTTAATTGGGCTGTGCTTTGTAAAGCTAAGCCAACTTTGATCTAAACTTCTTACCTTCTGAGAACAGATCTGATCTTAGTGGAAAGAAGTCACGAGTCCCATTCAACGATCTCGTGACTTCTTTGTCTAAGACTCTTTATCTTACAGAAGTATTCTAGTGCAAACTTGTCCATGTTTAGATCACTCTTGACCAAATGACCATCAGAAGTTCGGTCATCTCAATCATATGATTCATCATATATATATATATATATATATATATTCTTTATTGTCCAACTACTTAAGTCATCAAACCTTTTTTTTTTTTTTTTAGTTAAAATGATCCGAAAGATTATATTAAAAAAGAAAGAAAACATTAATGTATAGGCATCACTACATGAATACAAAAAAAGATTGGAGAAAAATGGGACCCCACCTTTGGCTTATCCATCAACAATGAAGAAATTAAAGCTGTTAAATAGGGAGAGAAAAGAAGAATGAAGAGAAATATAAAGCTTACATGGTTCGTCAAAGGTCTACATCCACAGAGAGAATAAAGAACCAAGTTCTGTAGTTCTGTGTATTGTATTCATTATACGTAAAAACTTCAGCTTACAACAGTTTATATACAATACCTCTTCAACCTGATCACCTCCTCTCTAGGTAAAGGTTACGGGTTATGGGTTATGACTCTTCCTAAGACATCTCTTTAAAATCAAATTGCTTGATGTGAAGTCTTGAAGCATTTCATAGATTTTTTATAGCACAGAGAAAAATCTATTATTGGTTGATACCCTTATAGATGTTGATGTGGAAATGTCCAAAAAAACTTGAGCTTCATTTAAGCTCCCTAGGACCATGGTTATAAAGCCATATAGACAAGCTAATCTTAGTGGTTTATGATAAGCTTGGGTCATTAAAATGAAATGGAAACAAGATTTGGGAAAAATGGTCCCAGTTTCACTACATGGATGATGAAGAGAGAATCTCTTCAACCACCTCACCTGACTTTCTGATTGAACTGAGATGAAAGGTATATGGGATCATGAAAAATAGAGGTGGCCAGAAAACTACGTCACATCATCCTTGGTGAAAACTTAATCCTTCAATAATAATATCTGAGGTAAAAGTATTTATACTAGCTATTGTGGGTCCTAATTTTCAAGTAGTTTTCCAATCTCCTTTATCAGGATGAATGATGAAGACTTTATCATCATTAAATAGTTTCATAAGAGTAGGAATTGAAATACTAGAATTAGTGTCATAGATGGACCCAGTCCTTCTTAGTTCCAATAAAAGGCTCAACATCTAGAGAAAGACTTACCAACCAACCTTTAAATTAAGCTGCCCCGGTCCACAACCCCACCCCAGAAAAAGCCTCTGGGTAATTGATCAGTAACGTACAGAACTTAAAACCTATAAGTCAGGGACAGGACCCAAGCCTTTATAATTTCAGAAAGTTTCTAACCTAACACAACCAACCAATTGAATAAGCCAGTTAAAAATACGTACACACTTTGTAGCTACAATGGGCTTAGTCATCTAGTTACATTTGGTTTCATAAAATGGAATACAATTGGCCCTCAGATCCAAAACCATAGCAATTCTCGGGTTTTTGGGCATGTATCGGCCGTATCAGATACTTCTAAATCAAGATAGATCGATTATGATTGATCGATTCCAATTTGAATCGCCTAATTTATCAATCTGATTCTCGCTCCTTAAAACCATGGCTAAAAGTAAAGAGAACTAAAAATTGGTAGGTGTAAGTCACCGGTTATCATTCAGCACACTTGGGTGGATTCATGCCTGCTAGTCATGTTCACTGGTTAAAGCAGTAGAACCTAGTTTCTCTACACCAATGGTAAAAAAAAGAGAATCTCCTTATTGACAATATTCAAAATATAAAAACATTTTTTTCCCATCACATCACTATTGATGAAGCTTCTATTTTCCAGTAATTTTATTGTTGAAGCTTGGGTGAAGGAAAAATTAATTATAAATTTCAACCGCAAATAAACAGGTAAAGTACCACAAAATTGAAGGGCTATGGTAACCTCAAAAGAATGTGACAGGTTGCTTACAACCCATTAGGAATGGATTAGATGGGATTATTTAAAATTGGTATGAAACAATGAAATTGTATCTATAAGATGGGTTTTAAGGTAAGGGTATCAATTTAGGATCAGAATCGAGAATTGGACAGAAACCAGAATGGGTCCAGCCATTAACTTATTTGGACCAGTTCTAGATCTAATTTTTTTTAAACCGATTAGCTTATTGGTTCTGGTCTAGTTCTTCCAATGGTTCTAGAATTGAAAGATCAGTTAAGAACCGTTGGAATAGAAGTTGCTAGGCACGGTTCATCAAATTAAGGCGCATCTAATTAACCCTGGTCATATATAATTCAAGGTGTGTAGAGGAAGAGCCGAAGAAGAAGAAAAGTTCTCAATAAGGATCTACCATATTGCGCAATGTATTGACTCAATACCTTTGATTAAAAAAAAAAAAAAAAAAAAAATGTATTTGTATAGATGGCCATGTTGATCACCATAGATATCGATATTGATACAATACGATCGAGCTGGTAGAGCATAAATTCAGAATTGATAAATTTCTCCCAATTTGTTTCAGGCACTGTTAATACCAATACCATTATGTATCCGGCCAATTAATACGATACCGATACCTTGATCCATGCTACCTAGTAAGACTTGGGCAGAAATATATCATATCAATGGTAGGGTGAGTGTAATTTGAGGATATACTCTTAGTTTGATATTCTCTTTCTAGACTATTTGTTTCTTGGTTTCAAGGGAACTTAAAAGGTTAGCTGATTATCTTGTCTGCAACATACATGAAAGTTTAACTCATTTTCGATCCATGATCAATAGAATTTGGCAGCCATGATTGTTTCATGTCCCTTTGAATAACTTTATTTTTACAAAAATGGGTGAGCATAATAGAGTGTGAATTAGATTCTGATACAAGAATCATTCTTGTAAGGATTGATCCACACAGATGGAATCCACCACTTAGTTGATTGTTGGGTGGATTCCATCTATGTGGATCAACCCTATATGAGAATGATTCTAGTACGAGAACTTGGTCCGCTCTCAATGAAACATGTCATATTTTTATATATATTTTTATTTAAAAACCATTACTCAGATATGTGTGTGCGTGTGTGTGTGTGTGAGAGAGAGAGAGAGAGAGAGGAAATTGAAGAACAAGGTAGAAAAGAGAATATTCTACTAATGGAAAGGGGACAAATGTTTATGAAATTATTAGATAAACTACAGGAAGATAATAGCAGAATGGACCCTAAAGTAGTACTCCTGAACTGAACCCTTATAAAATAGACCCATAATCTATGATTTCCCAGCAATTCAATAGAAATTTCCATCTGTTGCACCACTAGTAGTGTCGCGCTCCAAGTCCTTCAAAACCCTAATTACTTCAGCCAAGACGACCTCTGGAGTGGCAAAGTGGTGGATCCCAACCATGGCAGCCAACACCTGAAGCTTCTTCTTCACCTCCTCATCATACAATATACTATCCACGTCGACGCAACCCTTATCATCATCAACTGAATCATAACAGTAGGAGTCACCGCCGCCCATAATGGTCATGGTATGGAGGAGAAGAGAGTTAGAGGTATCAGCCCTGCTGCCTTTCTCAATGGAATCAGCAACACCCAAGAGCTCTGGATTGTGGTGGAGATGGCTATTAAAAGCACAGAACGAATGATCGAAGACCACATAGCCGCCGTCTCCATCGATGAACAAGGGATCATTAGTAGTCGTGGGCTCCTTCACCACCACCACCACCTCCACCTGAACTTCCTCTTCACCCTTTGCGTCGTCCATTGGTTGTGTATGTATTGAACTGTGATGGAAACTGAAAGGCCCGGCTCTTTAAAGCTGGCCAAAGACACAGAATTAAGAACCTCACGACGACATAGTAAGGAAAGAGACAGAATTTATAGTATAGGGATAGAGAGAGAGAGAGGGTGCGGTAAGTAAGAGCTGTCAATTTTGTGTGGATGGATAATTACTTGGTCAATAACGTCTGTAATGATTAATTCACCCAAATTTACACAGGGTAATGAATTAGAGGTGAAAGTTTAGTCCTAATAACCCAAACCCACATTGATCTGCCCTGAGCTCAAATAGGGCTTGGATCAAGTTTTTTTTATCTTGAGGGTAGGTTAGTGTTGAAAAACCTCAACCCTGGATCGGGCTCCAATTGAGGCCTTAGCCCAATCCAACCTGACCAACACGACTCAAAATTTAATCCTAAATTTTTATATTAGAATTTAGGACTCTTATTGGTATTTTATTTTTTTTTATAATTTTTAATATATAAGATATGTGGTAAAAATAGGACAATAAGGTTAATCCAAATATTGTAGAATTCATGGTCAACTCAACTCAGACCAGCCCGACCCAACCTAGCCCTGATAGGGTCAATTAGGGCCAAGATGGGTTGGTATGAACTCAGTAAGATTAGGCCGAATATGAACCCAACATGATTGCATTGGGACTAAATTGAATTTTAAAGATAGAATATTCGGTTAGGGTTTTAAGAAACCCAACCCAACCCAACCCTCCCTTATTTCATCCCTAAATAATACTGGGGTTGGATGATAAGAAGAGAAATTACTACGGCTTGTACTATTTTATAGAAGGTAGTGGGGGTAGGATATGAACGGTTGAGCTATCAAAAAAGGAAATTACTACGGGTTCTGCCTTCTGAGTCCTGAATCCACGTACGGCGTCTATGGCCACGCGGTAAATAACTGAATGGGGGAAGAATGAATATTGGTAGAGAAAAGACGATTGAAGACGGTCCGACTCAGTCGTCCGCGTCGTCATAACTCATAAGGAAAGAGAGTGTTATCTGATGACCACTGATGACACCTTTTCACGTCAACAGTACTCTACTCACAGTCAGACGGTACCGAGAGACATAAACTCGAAGGGCAGGGCTGGCTCAGGCTGGGAATAACTTTTGCCGGCCATGTGTAGTTCGTGTTCTGGTGGGTGACAGCCCAATCTTCCCAATCCTGGGATTGGGACTGGATTGGAGGTATTAATGTTTTGTAAGGAGATCCATGCCTTAGCCTCATGTATGGTTATTATAGTATAGGGAGGGGCTTAGGTATGCCGTTGGCTATATTAAAGTTAGTGGGTCAACCAATGGAAAGATTGAGATGAAATAGGTGTATAAAGAATTTTTATAAGGGAGCTTTTTCCTTATAATATTATATATGAGAAGAAAAACACTACCTAATTGCGTGGTTCTAGAAGAAACATCTTGAAGTGCAAGATTGGAGTAATGATTCCACCTACATAGTCTATTGATTGCCAACTAAAACAATTAACTTATCCGTAATTGATATGAGATGATTTGTTTTACGTTACCATGTTGAGATAACCACAATTTGAGTCACGTGATAGGAGCTGGTTGCAATTTTGTACATTGCATAGGCATGTTCAGGCCTAAATTAGTGACGTATATATTAATTTCAAAACCTAATTCGTGAAATATCTTCTTATGTATTGACATGTATTTTTGTATATTTTTATCAGTTAGTCTATGGATATAATGTACTTGTTTTCTTGTTGTAATCCTTGAGTTTGGATCAAGTCCTCGAACAAAAATGGTTCTTGTAAGGGGTTTGATCCACAAGAGATGATTGTTTGTCATGGGTGCAACGAGCATCGGAAGGCCAAGATGACATCGGCACGTGCCTCGATGTTGTTCCGGCCATCAGATGTTCGTCGCACCACCGCACCCACAGCAGAAGATGTTTTTACCTGATCCACACTTAGAGAATCCATTCATTGTAAAAACTTGTTGAAAGAATAGATAGATTGAGTAGATTCCTTGTGTGGATCAAGTACCGTACTAAAATCATACAAGTATGGTTCTCATATAAAGACCTGATCTGGGTAATCCCTAGATATTCAAATTTAATGCCAGATTGTAATGTCATTTTGTCACCAACTGGATCCCAAGGTATCTTACTCGTATGTAAAGTTTCATTCCAATCAAAGTTGGTGTATGAGAACTAAGGTGTGTATGTCAATGATATAATATAGGAATGGATCAACATATAGTAGAACATATTTGAGTTTAAAATTTAACAGGCCATTTCTACGCTATCTAATGTTAATATTTGCCATATCACTCTTCCATATGGCAAAAATAGATGATTCACTTGATAAATCCCTCTAATTAAGTTGGGAGAGACAAAAGAGACTAATTAAGAGACTCAGTAGTCCATCTCCATCGAACACGCAGCACAAGGAGACTAAAGGGACACTAAGTAGGACAGAAACGAAAAGGAGCTGAAACTCTTTCCTTTCATCGATAAACTATACTTCTCCATCTCCATCGAACATGGAGCAGCACAGAGCTACTAAATTAAGACAGACATGAAAAGGCATTCATCTCCATCGAACAAATAACTATCTTTTGAGGTCTTCTTTCTCTTCTTCTTTTGTCTGATCAGTAAGAGCATGCATGAGAGGGACTCTCTCTCTGTCTCTCTCTCTGTCTCTCTCTCCTTGTTCCTTTGTACGAAGAAGCATCTTGTGTCTGTGTAAGTGATTGAATCATCCTGAGATGAGATGAGATGGGCCCAAATCTTAGCACTTGGCATCACATATTCAATTGCCCCCGATATTTCATCGCCCTCTCTGCTCCACCCACAACGTAAGATTCTTTTGGATTAACCATTTATCCACACATCATACCTCTCTTGTCAGGAGCTGTGTCAGCTACCCAGCCAGCCATAATGATCAAAATTAATGATTCTGAGAGGACCAAGGACCCCCACCCCTCTGCTCTGCTCTCTGTATACAAGAGTCTCTCGACCATGATCCTGAAAGTGGATTTAAGGGCACGAAGATATCACGGGAAGATGTATATATGTATGAATGTATGTGTACTAATCTCTTGGATCCAAATCCAAAGTCTTATTTTATTGAAACATAATTAATAGCTCCGACAAGAGAACACCTCTCCTGAGACCTGAGCCTGAGACTGGTGAGGAGTCCGAAAGATATCACAGAGGCTGAGAAAGACCCATGAAAGTGTGTAGGAAGAGAAAAAATACGATCGAGTTATATAAGCTTCCCTTCTTGAAAGCGCGCGTGCCTTAAAAAGTACGGATATAGTGAACCATCAGCAGATCGCACGCGTGAATCAAAGCAATTGTGCATGCACATGCCCCGAGGGAGGTGCACTGTGCACTGTGCACTGCACAGGAAGAACAATAACAACACTGGATTTACAGAACACCAGGAGTCAAAAGTGGATCAAGAGTATTCAGGAGAATCAGGACTAGGCTCTCTCTCTCTCTCTCTCTCTCTCTCTCTCTCTCTCTCTCTCTCTCTGTAGGAGGGGAGGAGGGGTTGTCGTTCAACTTTGAAGATTTTGAAGTCCAGTCTTCCTGATTTACCTGAGTCCACAGAGTCCAACTACTCCAGAGTCTACAGGGTTCCAGTCTCCAGTGGAGAGTGACTGACTGACCTGTGTTTTAATTATCGTATTGTAGGCGTGCATTGCGAGCTTCAATTCGGATTCACATCTGACCTGAGAGATGAGATGAGATGAGAGAGACTGAGAGAGAGAGAGAGTAGTATAGTAAATTAGTGATGAGTCAATTAGTACGACTTACTACTACTACTGCTGCTGCTGCTGCTCCTGCTGCTGCAACACAGATGCACAGGAATTCTGCATCATCTGTGATTGGATTCTGATGAGATATCCGGGGAAGGAGTGGGATTTAGGATGTTTTTCTTCCATTCATGATTAACAAATTCACCGAGGTCTCACATCAGTAGAAGTTTTCGTACTGATACGAATAAGATCGTTATTAAAACTGGTTCTGGAATCTGAATTCTGTGACAGAAAGATTCGTTCCCATTTCAACGTAAAACAAAGAAAAACAGTTTGTAGAGCAGGCGCGAGAGTGTGAAAAGTCTAACAATCCCATTTCAACGTAAAACCAAGAAAAATAGTTTGTAAAGCAGGCGCAAAAAGTGTGGAAAGTCTAAGAATCGACTCCTGTCACATGCATTCCCCCTTCCTCTTTTCTGTCATCCCCTCCGGTGTGCGTGAGTGAAATCCCCTTGGCCTGTTCCTCAGGATGTAAAAAAAAAATGACAATTTGTTGTCACCAACGGTGCTAAGGGCCCACCAACATCTCTCCCATCAATATTAAAACTGGGAAATTTTCAGTGTCTCCCCCTGTTCAGATGTTGGGAGATATATAGGCTTTAGGAGTTTAGGCCTTAAATTTTTCATAATACATTCTTGATCATCTCCACCTAATTATCTTGCGATTTTGTTTTAAACCACCAAATGATATTTCGTTAGCTACCTATCCCACTTTATTTAATATCAATTAGAATCATTAACTTATACTATCACTCTCAAGCAAAAAAAATCACAAATATTTTGACATATGATAGAATTACCATTGATATGTAAAAAAAGGAAAATATGTATGTATATTCTTAGGGGATTTTCTTATTGACACCTCTCCATGTGTCAATAATTTGTAACCCTGCTATCCCTATTATACAATTTTTTTCTAATGAGGGTAACTATAGTAATTTCACATATGCACTCAGAACTATGTATAAGATAATGACACATTTATATAAGCACATAATGATATGTCACTCTCAAATCATTTTTTTGAAACCCCTTCATACCCAAGGGGCAATTATTAAAAGGTGTCAAGATCTAAATACACCTATAATAGAATGTCCCCATTGAATAAAGGCTCTAAGTTACCATGTAACAAGTAAGCAAATTCTTTTACTTCCCGCAAGTTAATTACGAGGAAAAAAGAATGGAACAGGGATGTAAACCTCTCATTTAGCACAATATATAATTGTTATGTTACAGCAATGACAGATCTTGTTGCCTTTGTTCACTAGGCAGAACAGAATTCCAGGCTCAAACAGCCTTTCTTCATGCTCAAACAGCCTTTCTTCATGGTTATACAAAATTTCCAGAGGGGTGAAAGATCCACCGCATCGGTACTGCTTTCAGCATGATCATGCAACATCTGAAGTCCCATTCTCCATTAGGTTTCACACAACAGAAGCTTCACCGTAGGAATAGCAGCTGTAGCAACAATTAGCATCTACAGAGAATCGATCCAGCAATTCCTGCACCACTTCTGTTCTTAGGCCAGAAAGAGGTGCATCACCAGTGCCCCTCCAACAAATGAATCACTTGCAGAACACGAAAATGGGTCTGTTGAATCCTCCAGTACCACCTGGTAAACTGGCAGTTATGTTCTCCACTGTCCTAAATCCAATCTACAAGGACATCAAAGATCAGGCACTTGAACAAAATAAAAGTTTGAAGTGATAACTTTCTCCCAACAACTAATTTTGAATATAAACATCAGTAGTCAAAGAGATTACCTTGTCTAAAAGTATATCCTGAAAAACGGATGGAGGTAACAAAATGTTGTGAAAATTGAATGTCGCAATCTGCATATAGGCAAAGCCAAGGACTCAGGGCATCTATGTACAATAAAACCATAAATAATAGAAGGGAGATGGATAGGCACACCGCCTGTGTGCAGCAAGCTAGCAGGAAGCACCAATGGGGGAGCGGAACGGGCATCATAAACGGGAGGCAAGAGGTCATTTCAAAGGGGAGAGAGATAGAGCAGGTGCTAGCTTGCAGTACACAGGCAGTGTGCCCATCCTTTTCCCATAAGAAAATTTAAGAAACACATGTTTAAAACTGGAACCAGATAGGCAGATCTAAAGTAGTCTGAATCTCATAAAGAACCCTGACACAGCGTGTCTGTGACTCGCAATGGGATGCAGCATATGTGGCATGGCAGGGTGCTGTTCAGTGGAAGGAGGCACCAAAGAAGGTAGCTTCTTGCTAATGTGAGTCACCCCATTGGCCATTTTATGCTAACCTCTGTGAGCACACAACAACTAACATCCTTCACTGTGTTCTCAATTAATTGACATGGTACCAGCCAATAAACGAACTGATCATTGTTGCCGGGTACCATGGTATATACAAGAATCAACTCCAAACATCATTTCTTCCATAATTAATGTGAAAGATAACAAACAATTCCAATTCCAATTCCAATTCCAAGCACTCGTTATAATCTCAGCCCAAGTTTACAAGGACTTGCATAAATGTAAGACCGCAAAGATTAATGGCCAAGTAGAAAAAAGATTCATGAAAATTCAATACCTCAGATACCCGATAATTGCTTTTATATGATTTCCAATTCTGTGCTTCCAATAAAAGAATGCCACCCTACTCACAACAATGATAATGTATGAGCATGATGGTTCAGGAATATACCTTTTCCATAAACAAAATACAGCATGAAATCTATCTTCAATTCTTCATGGACGGTAAATAAAAGTTACCGGACGAAGAAGTCTCCAGATCTTTGCAAATAAAGTAATCAATCCATCATCGCCCCAGTTCAGATGAACCCATTTTGTCACACTTAAACTGCCGAATAGGGCCCAAATCCACTTTAACACACAACCAGTGACCAAAAAATAAACAAATAAAAAAATACAGTAAGGCAAAAACATTAAATGTCTTCAGTATTCAGACTGAAGGAAAAAATTACACTTAGGAGATGATCTAATTCTGCAAAAAGGTTTGAAATACCAATCTCCACAGTTAATTTTATTTAAACCATTTTAGTAGACAATTCAAATGCCATATTTTAAAGATGAAACAGGTGACTGTAAAAAGTAACTCACCAAAGAATTGTATCATATGCCTCTGAGCAGTTATGCCAGCTACTAACAAAATTTTCCTTCCGGAAAGAGACTACATCAAAAAGCTTTGGTTCCTGCGAAGGATTCAAGTATCTTACAAGATTCACTGTTTCCACATTTAAAGATTCAGTAATGCTATGCTCTAAACCATTCACTACCTCAGAAAGCTTGGATCTATTAGCTTTAGAAGATCCACAACTAACCTTGTCCATTTTGGCAATCCTTCTGAGGTTCCAATATGCACTCTCAACCAGATCTGGGAAAGCAAAAGGAGCATCTTATGACAGTTCAAACACAACCAGTCCACTAGAAACCATTTCAACTCAAAAAACTGTAAAACAACTTCAGTTCAAAAAGCACTCCATATGCATACTTACTGCTACAATCATAAATTTCAGGGAGTATTTGCACATCACAGATTAATAATGAGATCTGTAGCCATTTCATTTAGTCTCACAGTAAGATTGTAGAACACATACATAAAATAAACAAGTGCCATATAAATATAAAGCATTAGACGTCACATGAATAAAGAAATTACATACAGTAAACATTCATTTCATAACTAAGCAAAGGATTCCCCATAAACACTACACCAAGGACTGATGCTCCTGAGTTCAATGTCCAGAAACCATTTTTTTTTTTTTTTTTGGGGGGGTGGGGGTGGGGGAGATGCAATATCCACACACTATTAGAATCAACCTTACCAAACATCGCAAATTTGATGACTTCAATTCCAGAGAAAGACGAAGATAATAATGACAAATGCAGAAAACAACAGCAAGCATGAAATAAAGTTTTAAAACATGAATGTCGGCTAAATGTAATGCAAATAAACTACTCCATTCAGGACTTCTGATTCAAATTTAACTCTTAGACAAAATTGAAAAAACTCCTCTCGGATTTACAAAGAGATGCCGGCCTCCAAAACAAATCCACATGTTAAAGTGTATCATGAGTTATGCATGGTGTACTGTGCTACCAAGTGTGTGTTCCTTGGGTATGCTCACACTCAAAAAGGATTGGTGTTGTGATCCCGTTACACATTGGCATTTTGTTAGTGCAGATGTTACCTTTTTTGAAACTAAACCATATTTTTCTGTTGAGAATCATAAGTTGGATATTGATCTCCTTGATCCTCCGCCTATTCATGTACCCATTCCTCTTACTGAAAACACCACTACTACCAATGCTTCCCAACCTAAGCAATTGTAGGTATACAAGCATCGTTCACAGTAGACTTCAATAGTGCCAGCTGATCCTCCGTTACCGCCCTCTACTTCATCACACCCTTTGCATGGAGATCCTACTTCTATTGACCTGCCAGTCACTCTTCATAAAGGTATGAGAACTTGAACAGAAAAATAAAATATTGTCTATCCTATTCCTAAATTCGTTTCAATCTCTCACCTCCTACCTTTACTTTATTCATTTTCTCTATCTCTATCTACGCTTGTGCCTTCTATATACCAAGAAGCAGTGTTACATCTTGGATGAAAGAATGCTATGGATCTAGAGATGGATGCCTTGTTAGATCGTAAGGCATGGTCTCTTGTTGACTTGCCTCCAGGGAAAGAACTTGTGTAGTGTGATTTGGGTCTACACTATCAAGTATCTACCATACGGTTCTATTGAGCGACTGAAGGCTCACTTGGTAGCCAAACGATATCCTTAGACGTATGGAGTAGATTACTTTGAGACCACCTCTCCAGTAGCTCGTCGTATCAACTCTATTCGAGTCCGATAACCATAGTTGTCATGGGCCAAGGCGAACCAAAGCGTTGGAAGGCTGCCTAAGCGCTTAGACTCTCCAGCGCTGGTTCCTTCAGTTCAACGGAGACCAACGACTTGTGGTTTCCATCTCCAAGGAGACATCTTCCCCCTTTTTTGTCGGTGGCCCAAACCGCACCCACGAGCCTTTTTTTTCTCTCTTTAACTTTCTTCTAATTTTTCTGATTTGCCTACTTTGCCCTCTCTTTATATGTTATTCCCTTTATCCCTAGTTCTTCTTCTTTTTACACTTCACTTCCAAGTATACCCCTACACCCACACTGATATCCTTTGAGTAAAGTGAACTTTTAATATTTACAATTCTGCCACACTTGTAAAAAAAAAAAAAAGAGAGAGAGAGAGACCAATGGATCTAAATCTTTTATCGGATATCCGTCAACAAATGTAGTTGATAATAGAGAAGCTCGATGAGGCTCAATGACATTGCACGGAAATCAAATCCATAACACACTCTACCTTCAACTATGTGATCTCAGCCGTTGAACAACAGATAGATGAACCAGAAGATGAATCACCAGTGGTAAATGATGAAATGGCACCTTTGGAAGCTAATGATCAACTTGTGGAAAAATTTAAATTGGTTGATCTCCTCAGTGAAACGATCGATTTTATTTTCCCGAGTCACTACTTCACCAATGAACTTCACGTCATGGATTTCATAGCATTCGATCATGGTTTTGATGGTGACTTCATACACGCAAGGATGGATGTTGATCGATTGGTATTGATTCTCCCATTTTACAAAACTCGTGGACGAGTTTTTCTCAACATTGGGGGAGTTTATGTAGATGCACACCCATGGACCGAACCAAACCCATCTGGGTATCTAGACGGAGATGAGGCTGAGCCATATTTGGTAACTTGGTCTAGTAGGATTCATAGTTGTCACGGCGTCAAGGTGAACCAAGGCGTTGGAGGGTTGTCTAAGCGCTTAGGGGATAAGGTGTCCGCCTTAAGGCAAACAAAGCGACTAAGTGTTATTATTTATTTTCCATATTTTCTAACATTATTTAGTAAGTTATGTATACCTTGTATCATAAAAAATCAAGATTAAGCCACATCAAGTCATTAAAAATCAACATTTAGCCACATCAAACCATAAAAAATTAACATTAAGTCATATTAAGTTATAAAAAATCAACATTTAGAGAAATGCTCTTGTTCTATAATAAGTTTGATTGGTCAAATGATATTATTTTTACATGAGACATTTTGTATTAGTTATAATATAAAACTAGCTTTCCAACTAATCTACGATTATTTAAATCTGAGTTGTAATGACATAGTTATGCTCCGGTCAAACTTATTTTTAAGTGCGCGAATACTGTTAAAATCGCCTAAATGAAAATAATTTTATGGATATCAAAATAAATTATCGGACTTTTGGTTTTTAGCAATATTCTAACATAATAGAATTTATAAAATTTTCATAATTGAGAAAAACCCTAGCATTTAAAAGTTGAAAATTGCCCCTATAACCAAAATTCAGTTTTGGTTCTTGGACTGGGGGGTTGACTTTTTATCCTTTTGGAATTTGATTTTTAAACTATTTTTATTGGATTCAAATAGGGGGTATTTGCTTATTTATGAATAATATCTTAAGTAAATGAAATAACAAATATTAAAAACATTTACTTTGCCAAAACATAAGGCGGCATGTAGTGCAACAAGGCGACTGTCGCTTAGGCCCCAAGTAAACCGCCTGGATGCCTAGTCGTCGCTTATGACTAGGATTTTAGTAAATCTTATTTATTTGGGAATGTTATGTAATCTTTTATTTTAAGTAGGATAAGTAGGGAGATTTTAGTTTCTTAATTTATTTTAATTTATTAGATTGAGTTAGTTTCCAATTTAGAGTTGGTTTCCTAGTTTCATTTTGAACTAGTTTCCTTTTAGGATTTGTTTCCATGTTGGAGTCTTTTATTTTCCTATTTAATATGCTTGTAACTGATTGAGTAATGAGAGAAAAAAAGATGAATTGAGTTTTGAGTGCTAAGAGCCTGAGGGTTGTGATTCTTTCTCCCCCCCCTCCTTTGTGCGATTCCTACCCCTCCCCTGCAACTCTGAGCATTTCAGGGATTTTCCTCCCTACCCCTATCAAATCCCCATCAATTGGGGACTTATTTTATGGGCTCTGTAGATGTATCTAGTGAGTCTCAATATGCAGACATGTTATTTCAAATGCTTGATAGCAAAATTAAAGAAATTGGGGAGGATAATGTGGTACAAGTAGTTACAGACAATGCAATTAATTATGTTGCAGCTAGCAGAATGTTGATGCAATAACAGAGTAAGCTTTATTGACTCCTTCTGCAGCTCATTGTTTGGACCTCATGTTAGAGGATATTGACAAGTTGAAAACTTAAAAAAGAACAATAGAGTAGGCAAAAACAATGTCAAATTTTATTTACAGGCATTACAAACTTGTTGATGCTTTAAGGAAAAAAACAAATGAAATGGATCTGGTGAAGTTGGAATTACAAGATTTGCTACCTCATTCTTGACACTACAAAGTTTGTACAAGCACAGGGATGCCTTGAAGCAATTATTTATATATGATGATTGGAATAGTTCTAAGTTGTCCAAGACAGAGGCAAGCAAGAGATTACTTGATATAATACTTGCACAAACATTCTGGAACAGTTTACTAGATTGCCTAAGAGCATCCCAAACCAATTTTAGTTGTCTTGAAGTTAGTAGATGGTGATGAGAGCCCTGCATTGCATGAAGTTTATTTGGCAATGGAAATAGCAAAAAAAAAAAGGATAAAAGTAAATTTTGCCAACAAAGAACGGTCATGGAAGAAGGTGTTAGCAATTATTGATGATCGTTGGGAGGTCCAAATGGATCGACCTTTATATGATGTTGGCTTCTACCTAAATGCTAACAAATATTTTGGCTACATCAATGATGAGAGACTTCCGTTTGAAGAATCGTGTAAAATACAAGATGCATTCATGGCAGTGATTGAAAGAATTGGGCCCGACTTAGTTGTGCAAGACAAGATCACAATTGAGTCTCAAATATACACATACAGAAAATGTGAAGGTAGTTTTTCAAAGACTTTGGCTATTAAACAATGGACAGCCGCTGAAGGAGCATTGGATCCTAGTAAGTAATTTTCTTTTTTAAATTTTAATGAGTATTTAACAATAAGTGTATCTATTTTCTTATATATAGTCTCTTGGAAGAAAACATATGGATCTTTGGCCCCTACACTTCAACGATATGCAATACGCATATTAGGCCTTTGATGCTCCGCTTCCAGTTGTGAGCGCAATTGGAGCACATTTAATTTTGCAAGTATTTTTTTAATATTAGTTTCTAATTGTACTTTTTATATCTATTTCTTGAATTAAATAAAGGAGTATTTATGGATTCGGATTTATACTAAGAAGAGGAATAGACTAGAACATCAGCGCTTGAATGATCTGGTATATATCCAATATAATTGTCGGCTTCATTTAAGGTTCCAAGATAGAAGGGAAAATGGCAACAATTATGATCCACTAATTCTTGATGAAATGAATTGGAGTAATGAATGGATAACAGGGGAGCAAAAAAATGGAAATTTAGTCCATCCTGGAGACGATCTCACATGGAGAGATGTTGATAGAGCAATTGGTGCATCTACATTGGTTGGGGGCCGTAAACTACCTAGGAGGGCTCAAGGATCAACAAGTGCAGCCAATGTTTGCTACATACGTCGAGTTGAAGAAGAGGTCCATGAAGTTATGCATGCTAATGAAGATATTGATGAAGACTTTGTGATAGGCCAACTGATTCTATGGGGCAGCAACAACAGGAGGGAGAAGAAACAGATGTTGATTTGTTATCTTGATTATGGTTAAACAAAAACAAAGCTTAGCTTGATGGTCTATTTTGTTGTTTTAAAATTTAAACTTTAAACCTTACTAAAGTTTAGCATTTTGGTTTATTTTTATTTTTTTCAATTTTCATTAGGTGTTTTTAATTCTCCCCCAGGTAGGATTCGAACCCAAGACCTACCACCTATCATGATTCATGTATACTAAGGAACAACGGGATTGTTGTTTAGTGCCTTAGTGTCACTAACTGATACTATATGTATTCATGGTCTATGATGGACTTTGTGGAGCTCGTTTTGGGCATCAAATAGGTAAGTATATCTAACTACATACTTAAATAGTTAAATATTATATTCTTTACAATTTTGCATTAGGAATTATATGTTATTATGCCTTTTATTTTATTTATAGCTTTGTTCTTTTTTATAAATATTTTTTATTTTTTGTTGTGTATTCTCATGTTAGAAAATATATCACTTTGCAATTTGCATTGATATGAATTTCATGTTGAATGTTGATTCTTGTCTCTTGATGTTGCTTAAAGTGTGGATTTGTTTCCCATGATGTTGCTTAAAGTAGTGCTTCTTGTATTTTGATATAGCTTAAAGTGTTAATTTTTTATAAGCAATTTAAAATAATTATATCATTGTTATACTAGATATAATAGATATATTAAAAAAATATTAGCGTTTTTGGCGCCTTATTCGCCTTAAGGCGGGCTCCGTGTCACCTGAGCGCTTAGGCAGCCTTCCAACCCTTTGGTTCGCCGTGACAACTATGTTCACAAGACTATTTATGGTTCTAAACAGTCCCCTTGTGCTTGGTTTGACAATTTTAGCAAAGTCATTAGTAGTTATGGGTTCACACAGTGCTTCTCTAATCATTCTGTATTCGTTCATCGATGTGCATCTAAGGTGGTTATCTTGGTTGTGTATGTGGATGATACCATTATTTCTAGCGATGACTCCTCCAGAATTGAGGATGTCAAGGCAAATCTGCATCAACATTTTCAGAAAGATTTGGAGATGTTCAAATATTTCTTGGGTATTCAAGTACATAGTGGCTCGGTTGAGTGCAGAAGTTGAATAGAAAGTTATGTCACATATGACAACTGAAATGATGCTCATCAAGAGTTGGGGTTCTCAATTGCTAAACCTATAATATGTGTTGAGCTGATCAAGCTACGACTTATATTGGCAATAATCCGGTTTTCCATAAGAGGACTATAAGCATCTTGAGGTCAACTATCATAGGAATATGGTTCTATAGAAGCTAATTTCTACTCCAATTGCCAACTCATCCGATCAACTTGGAGATATGTTCACTAAGGGATTATTCAGGACTGTGTTTCTTAGTGGTTTTCCAAGCTGGGTATTGGGGATATATATACTCTAGCTTGAGGGGGAGTGTTAGTGTATTGTGAGTTATGTGTGGTGCACCATGGGACAATGTGTGTGGTGTACCACGGGATAGTGTTTGAGTTATAGCTATTTCAATTGTTTAGTTGTTATTTCCTTTTCTAGTTATCTCTATATTGTAATTAGACTTAGATCTTAGGAATCCTACTAAGAGTTGACTTCATATTATATAAGCCAGGGGCTAGACCAAGATAGGTTATTCTATTCCCATCATGTTCTAGCTCGCACTCTCTTTCTCTACACTCATAGGTTATTCTATTCCCATCATGTTCTAGCTCGCACTCTCTTTCCCTACACTCATGTTCTTCATCTTTTTCTTGTGGGTACTGGTTTGCAGGTTTTATATTGTCACACCTTATCATAGAAAAAAGAATAGTCTATCTTCTTACCTTTTTGGTTTTTCGGCACGGGGGGGGGGGGGGGGGGGGGGGCGGCGAGTGGTGGAAGGGGCCATGCTCACACCATTGCTTTGCTGACATATCAACTTCTTAGAGAAGTATTGCCTCCCCCCACCCACACCCCCCCCCCAAAAAAAAAAACCTAGTATTAACCAATACAAGTAAAAAAAAAATCCAAACTATTTTATGTAGTGCAAACGACCAATCCCTTTAATTTATTTTATGTAATGCAACTCTGTGTCAAAAAAAAAAAAAAAAAATCCCAAACACCTTATAAATAGACCCTTGTACACACACCTGTTGACTCATTGTTAGAGAAGATCCATATGGCCCTCATGTCTTTCTGATTTATTCAACCAAATGTAGCAAAACACACTACACAAGTCAAAACAGGCACTGAGGTGTATCAAATTTTTTTTATATATAAATTTGGACAAGATCTAAAAAAATGTCATAAAATGCTAAACAAACCCTAAAAATGATGCAAGGTCAGTTTGGACCTACACACCAAAGATCGATTGAAAAGAGGAACTCAGCACCACCCACCATGTAACTGTTGTTAATTGTCAATTAGGCAAATTTTAGGTTTGATGAATATTGGGAAAGAGACAAAATCCAATTTCATTTTTTCTGAGGGGAGGATGGGGGAAGAGAGAGAATGTGTAAAGCAGATATACCCATAGCCATATACATAGATTCACAGGTCAGCCCATCCAAATGGGAAGTTGAGTGGCTGAACCAGGGGGTTCAGACACCAAGCCAGGTCAACAACTGATCTGGGCTTAGTAACAATGGAAAATAACTTTCTAAATAAAAATAAAATTAAAATTACATTTCAAATTAAAAATACTATTAGTAATTTAAAATGTTATTCAAGAAAGGTGCAATTCAGGACAGCCAGCATACCATATCGTTGAACTCTAAATCATGCGTTTCTTCTAAGACGTTTAGCAGGAAGAAAAAAAATGCGTCTAGGAATATTATGCCAACCTAGTGTGGGTAAGCATAAATACAAAAAATACTTAAACATACCATTTCTGGCCATCAGGTGAGTCAACTATCTCCGTTACAAGATTCCTCTAGAGTAGAGTAAGTAACAAACACTAAATATTTATGTCCTTAACAATCTACCTCTTAAACATCCAAAAGCATCACTAGCACTCAAAAAACATGAAAATTCCATCTATGTGACTGCTCATCTTAACAACCAGAAGGACAGAACGAAATAAAACACTCACAAGGATACCACTTGTTTTCCTCAACATGACAAGGTATTATGAATCAGAAGAAACTTACGTGAATCAATGTCTATTCCACAGATGCTTTGGCAAAAAAACTTCTTGGCTGCAGATAGAGCAAGGAAAAGAAAAATATGTAAAGAATCAGGTCAAAGAGCATGGGAAGAAAGTGATAAACACAACAAAATTCACATAAGAACTCTAAATATGGAGCTCTGAAATTAGAGAGAAAATGAAGTTCAAACTTGTCATTTGTCAGCAAGAGATGAAACTAGCACGACAGAGACACTCCTTACAAATGGATACTAAAGGGAATAAAGGTTGCAAACTTTGAGAATATCTTGACTATACATTTCCAAGTACTAATATGACTGATTTAAGATACTTATTGAAATTGAGTTGTAGTAGTGGGAGCCTCGTGCATTGGGATACTCTTATTGAAATTGAGTTCTAGTAGGTAAATTTGAACAAATCAAGGAAAATCTTACAAGCACTGTCAATAGCAAAGAAATAATAAGGAAGTTGTCGTACTCGTGGCTACTCTCCCATATGCCAACACATTACACCTTGTGGAATTGTCTAGACCATGGTTCAAGATCTCGCCAAGATCTCGGAAATTTCATGATTTTTTTTTACCGAGACGAGATTTGCTACAAATTACAAAAAGGACATCATGTCGGTCGAAATTTCGGTATCTCGTCTGAAATTTCGGTACCGTTTCGGCAAGATACCAAAATGATACCAACCAAGGCTTTATAAATACAACATCTCGTGAGGGTCTCGGCGAAATTTCTGCTCCTTGCATTTGAACACTAAATCACCCCATTGTCCACTAATTAGCCACATCATCAAACTTGATCTCTTGCCTTGAAGAACACTCTAAGTTGAAGACCTACACATTTCAAGCTTTGGAAAGGTAAACCACTTTCCCCAAAACCTTTTTTTTTTTTTTTTTGAAATAGTAACATAAATACAAGTTAGATAGGATTAGATTTTTATATGTTAGACATTTGAGGCCGATCTATGACCTCACGGAGTCGAAATTTTTTCTTTTGTTCATAATTTTTTTCCTAGTTTAAAAAATACATTTTCCATCAACATAAATTGTATTTTTTTATGGTTAATATAGCTTTGATGGAACTCAATTATATATATGTTACTCCCCATTGGCTGATCTACGACTCTATCGGAGCGAGTTTTTTTCAGAGGAAAATGCATGTCGACTCCATCATACTGGGCGTGGAATCCAGCCAGGCCGTCATAGCTCTTTCCAATAGACAGTCATTATGATTAGTGTTGTATAACTAATATGTTTGGGACTTGGGAATTAGGGAGTTGCATAGTATATTACTCTAGTACTCTAAATATTAGTTAATTAATGTTGAGGTATGTTTTGATCACGGCTTAGATGCATTATTTAACTGTTTTCCTATCATATTATATCTTGTTCTAGTAATGAAGCAAGTAAAATCTCCAGAACAATTCAATGGTTGCTACCAAACAAGGATACAACTCTAAAACACTGTTGTGTTCTAATATTTTTGCAAATTTAAGTTCTAAGCATCTTTATTAAGCTTAAAACAAGCTACCCCATCAAGTTTCAAGTCATAATATGGCCGTTTGACCATCGAAATAGTCAACCGAATCAAAAAAATAAAATCATCCAACTCACTGAGATTTCAGTATTTCGGTGGTTTCAGAACCACCGAAACGAGACGAGATTTCGAACCTTGGTCTAGACAACCTAAGATACAGCTATTTATTGCTGAAGAATGATGTTTCTAATAGAATGAGAGGTAGGTGTATAAAACGGATGGTGATTCTAAGGTGTTGTGAGATTGACAAATCCCATATATTAACCTGAAAGGTAAATACTATAATAAGTCTATATTTTGGGCATGTGTGGGTGGGTGGGTGGATGGATGCAAGAGAGACAGAGAGAGAGAGAGAATGTCTCATGATTTGATGTTTTCATCATTGTAAAATCCATATTCAACTTGATAGAGGTTATGCAAAGGTGGATTTACATGAGTTTTTCTTTTGAGTTTTTAATCATTACGAGTTATCCATAACTATTTTGGTGGCATTTTGGAATATCAAACTAGTTTGTTTACTGTGATTTTGGAACCATTTGAACGCATATTCAGTTACCCATACAACTTGATCAAACCTCTCATGATTTCAGGCTCTTTTTGAAATGTTTCACCATTTTACTAGTGCCCTATAACAGGATTTTTATTCCAGCAAGTAGAAATTGATTAGGAAATTCAATTTAAATTCTTTTTTTTTTTTTTTTTTTTGGGTGGGGGGGGGTGCTCGAGTTAAGCACTGAAAACATGCGTAAATTGTAAAAGGGGTCCTAATAGTAGTCTAAACTTATTAAGGTATCAAACAAAGAGACAAGTGATAGTGGAAGAAGGAATTGTTGGTCATGTTCCTTCCCATTCTTCCAATTCAAAGCCCCTAAAGTGTCTATGGCTCCACATTTAAGTTATGCTGCCTAGGCATCTGATATTGCAATCTGATAACATTTTTTAATGAAATGCCCCAACACTTCCTCCAAACAAGTTCACAGATTGCAATGATACAATTCACCTGCAAATAGCTGAAGCCAGTTTCAATTTCAAATGTCATCCACAATCCATTTTGACCACAATGTTAACAACTGCAAAGACTATGAGAATGATAACGACGATTTTTTTTCCTTTTTTTTTTTTTTTTTTTTTTTTTTTTTTTTTTTTTTTTAATAGAGAGAAGGGTGTGGGAGATGGAATAGATAGGAGATCCATAAATATTTCAACCAACTTAATCAAAACTCAAAACTAGGCATAAAAATAATTGAAAGTTAAGATAACGAAGGAAAAAAAAAAAAAAAAAAAATTACCGATACTGATAGTTATCAGACCCTGATTGCAGCCAATGTCAAGGCAGTCCTTGCCTTCAAACCATTCCTTCTTTAGCAACATCAGTCTAGGATCTTCCTCCAAGTCCCTAGTCTGTGAAATCAATGATAGAACATTTCAAGCGAAGGGAAACAAATGACTAACTTAACAAATTATTTTCCCAACCAACACAAGAAGATTAAAACAAAATCCCAGACAACACAAAGCAGATTCTAAGATCATCAAGGAATACAAAACATACACAAGTGATAGAACATCGTCTAAAGAAGCTCAATCAAATGCTTGAGAAAAGTGCCAAAAAACCAGTGGCACTCCATTTTGTACTAAATATTCGAAAAAGGGAACTAAATTTTGAAATAAGAAAAAAAAAATTCCTAAAAGAGAAATTAACATAACATACACAATCTCATCCCAGTATCTAAAAGATATTAAAAGAAAATACAAAGAGAAGAGCAACTGAGGGAGTGTATAAATAAACAGAGATCAAAATAACATACGCGGTAGCCATAGTAGTTTCTGTAATTTCCGAAAATAGCGATCGCTTTACGTTTGCGCTTTTTCGTTTTGGTCTGTGTTTCATTAACCTTTTCATTGTTGTCCTCCTCCATCACCTCCTCCTCCTCCTCCGCCTCCATGTCGCCTGGATTTCTTTCCTCTTCGGCTTTCATAGAACGAAACAATAACAAAGGTTATTAGGGTTACTTTGATTGGGAAGGAGTAGAGCAAAGACTTCGAAAGCAAACTCTGAACTGAAGACGGACGGAGAGGGCAGGAAGGGTTTTTGCAGGGTCCTTTGAAAAAGCTGGAATGTGAACGAACGAACGAACGCCTACGTATTTTCGCGCCTCGAGGGTTGGGTTTATACCGTTTATTGGTTTCAATCGGTTCGGTTTCGGTTCAAGATTCAATACGTAAAAATCGAATCAAATCGAATTGGTCTAATTTTTATTCGATTTATTTTAGAAAACTTATATGATTACACAAAATCAGGTTTCCTCTTACAAAACTGCCCACTCATTGTTTCAGTTAATAAAAATACATTATTTTGGATTTGGGTTTACAAAAACTAACCAAAATAGTGTTCCTCCCTCGACTAAGAATTTTTTTCTTTTTTACAGCCTTACTCCCACTTCCTTTTCCGACCATAGTTCTTCCAACCAAACTATAAACCGCTTATGTTTTGTTTGTCTCTAATTCTTGACCCGCTATGGACAAAATTTGGTGGCTACCCGAATGAGATTTTTTTTCTAAGGTCTGTGAAGGTAGTAGAGGGCCTGGGCGGCACGGTTCGACCTAACTAATCATGACCCGATAGACCAACCCAACTTGGAGGAGTATATATTTATTGAGCAAGTGTCGTGAGATTTGAAGTTTTGTGCTTTAGGGTTTCTGGGCAAGAGGTTCTTGTCGCAATTTTGGGTGTTGTTGAGAGATCTCCATTGTAATCTTTCTTCCAACATAGTAAATCATCTTTTTCTTCGCTGGAAGATGTAGCACACCATACCGATGTGTGAACCTAGTGAAATCTCTGTGTATTGTGTGAATCTGTTTGTTTTTCTTCTTGTTCTTTTGGTGTTTGTTTTAATAGCTTACAAACAGAGAAGATAGAGTTTTCAATTATGTAGATTCTTGTATGACTATATATGTCACTAGGTTATAATCTTTCAAGTCAATTAATACAACGTAGTTCCATTACTTAACACAAGATAAATTCACTATCTCATCTTCTTCACTGGCGATTTCCTTTTCATTAGCCATCATCTACTGACCTTGTTCATGTTTGTGACCTACCGATCCATAATCCTTCATGGTGTCATCAATTCTTGTGCTTATAGCCCTTGTGGAGATGACAATGGTTGCTAGAACATTTGGAGCCTCGTCAATGCCTGTAGAGGAGAAGTGCCCGATGCTGTCAGGCTATACAACCAACCATGTATATGTTGTAACCCAGCAGTCACTGAGGGGGGGTGAATCAGTGAGTCCAATTTCGATCCCCAAAAACCTGTCTGATGTCTGACCAAGAAAAACCTGATATACCTGTCCCTGTTTGCACACAGTCGTATGCACACTCAGCCTCTCATAGGCACTTTCAAGTGTGCACACCCATTCCACATTCCACGCACTTCAATATAAAATGCAAACAACAAGCACCCACAACACAAGGTTTTTACGAGGTTCGGCAATTTGCCTACATCCCCGGAGTAGTGCCTGTAAAGGCTTCGTACCTACTCAATACACTACTTTTGACTGCACCCACAGTCGGGAGCACCCACACCCAATTTTCTCAAGCCGAAGCTGAGATGGCACTCGTAGTGCCGATACAATGTGTAGCACCCACTACACGGGAGCACCCACTCCCGGTGCTTAGCACCCACTAAGCACACAATAAAGAATACAATTAAATTGGGCTTATATCAATGCCCTACAGTCAAGCTCTGCCTAGCATATGCATCCACAACTAGCTAGCATGCTTACAGTTCATCCACAACTAACCTAGCATGTATACATTCATCCACAACTAACCCTAACATACATACATACATGTAATGTAAAATCACAGGTTAGAGAATCTCACAACCGATTGCCTGGGATGACTGGAAACTTGTACTGACAAGTTTGGTGCTCACACCTTCTCTCTCTTTGGCTTCTTGCTCTTCAAAGCAAACACATCCTTGCTTTCTTCTCTTCTTCCTTGGCTTTGAGTTAATATACCATTAACACACTTCAACCACCTCTTTTACCTCCTTTAATGGCCTAAGAACATTTATCATCAAGAATGTATGTTCATTCAAGGACCAACAAAGAGGGGGAAGCTTCTCCTACCAAAATCGTAACCTTCTTTCACTCAAAACTCATTGTTCTTGCTTTCATGGTGTAGGGCTTGAAAAAACGAAGAAGTTGCAACTTGGTTCACCCAAATCCGACTTAAAATGAGGGAGATATGACCTTTTGAAGTTGGAGCAATGAGATAGTCTGAAATAGAATCTTCGCAGGGGTGGCGTAGGCTACACCGGCGGTGCGCGCAACAGGGGCGAAATCTGACCGTAGATCTCATATAAAGATCTTATAATCCAAACCGTCTGATTAAACCAACAGACAACAGATCCAAACCGTTAGATTTGAATCTCGATGACGTCATTATGATGTAGGCGCTGACATCGTCAGAAGTGTTGTCGATCTATGATTGGCTGCTTTTCCGGATTTTAAGGGAGCTTGTCTCCCACTCACAAAAGTGAAAAGGATTATTGACCGTTGGATCCGAATCCTCCATGTTGGCTTTAATATGATTTCATGAGATCCTTAAGATTGGAATCTTCTTTATATCTTCTATACACGCGCGAAACACACTAACATAATTTGATAATGTGTAGCGCCAGTGCATCAAGAGTTATGCACCTAACCAATAAAATCCTAGGCGCAAGTATCTATCTCGTCCATATCACACCAAAATCTCAGCAACCTTTGGATGGGCATCAAGCCTACGTGGTCGAATCTTGACTATCCATTTTACTTCCCTTTATTCCTCTTTATTACAATCAAGCCCTTGCCTCCATATGTTTCAGTGCTTAAAGACCCCTTGCAACTCAGACCTTCAAAATATTTAAATTACACAAAAGCCCTTCGAATTTCAAAAATAAATTCCAAAAAATCCACCCAACACCGAGAGCAACTGATGGATTTTCGGTTTGGATTTTCGAACCGACTTTACGGAAACACTTATAACTTTTTCATACGATATCCGATCGAGATGAAACGAAGTGCGTTGGAATTGTAACTGGATGCTCTACGACTTTTCAGAAGACTCAATCATCTTAATTATCCATGTAAAAATACCAAAATGCCCCTACACCTTTCCAATGACATATCTTTCTCATACGGAATCGGAACGTGATGAAATCAAAACCGTTGGAAACATTTGATTCATCTTTAATGCCAAAACTGCCCTCGACTGCCACAAATGCCGTAACTTCTTCATACGGTATCGGAATGTGACGAAATCAAATGCACTGGACTAGGTAAATTACAATCTATCTTTTTCATGAAGAACCAATCTTCCAAAAATGTAATTTTCACTGCCGAAAATGCCCTCGATCATAAATAGGTCAATTTTGCCAGTTTTGACCCAGAAACCCGCACCACCTATTAATGATGTATTAAACCACTCCATGCATACCAAGATGCTCTGTTATCTCATCGGTGACACTGGACACTGCCATGTCATCATTTTTATCCACGTCACCCAAACTGGCCATGTCATCACCGCCACGTGGCCGAGTTGCCAACAAGGACAACCATAAAACAACAGTATACACATCTCCTCCATTTTTGAATCGCAGAGGATGGTGAATAGTCTAACAAGAAGATAAGAGAAAACAATGGAGGGAATAAAAAAATATTAACAAGTAGTGTGGTGCTTTGATGTGTGATGATGAGGGTTGCAACAATAAGCGATGCATGCATGGATGGTGATGAGGCAATTGCAAGGTTGGGACTTGCAATGTTGTGATTGCAGTGGCTAGGAAAATTTTACAGGACTACTGCTTCTGGTTTTGGAGTAAGGTAGCAAGGACGATTATAGGGGTAGGGTTGAAGGCGGCTCCAAATAGGATTGCAAATCCGGAACAATGACGATGATTAATGTAAAGAAATTGTGTAACAAAATATTAAGAGAACACACTTATCTTTGGTTGTTGAGCTTTCAAGAGACCTTCAAATCAAATATGTTAGTAAAATAGACGGACTGAGTTGTGTCACTTGACACTCTCGTTAAGACCGTAGACGTCCCCAATGGTGCAACCGGGTGAGTTACGTATCGGCCTACAAGATGAAACAGCCTAATGGCACCCCTAGTAGTTGTGCACTCAACTAGTAGACCCCTTCGAGTACTCCAACATTGTGCTCAAACTAAAAAAAAAAATAAACTCAAAACATACTTAAGTAGGGACACTCAAAATAAGAATAAAACAAAATCTCAATCTTCACAACACACCATAACTTGAGTGAACTTTGTAATTGGTCTTGGTGTGTACAATGCCTAGAGATCCCCTCTATTTATAGTGGAAAAGAGACGTCTAGAAAAGAAATGAAGAGACAAAGTCTCTCATTCAAGTCTCTCACAAGAAGAGGAAGAGATAAGGTCTCTCAAAATGAAGAGACAAAGGCTCTCACAAAGTGAAGTAAAAGAGTCCCAAAGATGAAGAGATAAAGTCTTAAAAATGAAGAGACCATATTAAATATTATTTGTAAATACAAGAAATGTTATGAGAATACATAGATATAAACATATAAGAGGTCATACAAGAAGATAGAAAGATGGTTAAATATGAAAAGACACAATAAACCACATAAGGTAATTTAAATCTTATAATAATTTAAATTAAATCACTATTTAAATTCCAACAATTCCCCACAAGATTCAAAATAACGGTAAAACAAAACAATAGCCTGAGCACATTAAAATGATAGAACACATCGTTGTAGATGTCTTCCGGACTTGAAGCTGCACTAGGTTTGATAAGCCATGCTACAGAGTATAGATGAAGTTAGACTTCTTAAACCTTTCCTCATTGGTGTAATCGACTGATTTACCATCCATATCTTACTATCCGACGTTGTAGTCATCCTTTTATGCTGTGGACATTTTTAGCCTTGTCCCCTTCTTGGACTCATGAATGTTTAGAGAATTCACCTATAATTCTAATCGGAAGCGGCCTCACCCCTACATTAACTTAGGTCAGCTCATAGTATGCACCACAGTTAACATAGCCTGCCTTGGCTAATTAAGAGTCTTATAATTCATCCTCCTATTCTTCGTGGTGAGTACTATCCTTCACATCTAATCTGGAATAAGCACAACATAATAATACTAGTTAAGTCATCTGGTGACTTTGTTTTTACCCATTGAACCTAATTCTAAGGATCTCCTATCACATAGCTTGGGTGTCCATTACCTTAACTCATGAATCATTGGCCTTAAGCCTATTCCTTTAGCTGTATCAAAAATAATCTTGGTGACTTGAGATTTTGTAAGCATATCTGCTACATTCCTCTCTGACTTTACAAAGTCAATAGCAATGGTACCATTATTTATATATTCTCTCACCAAGTTATGTTTAAGGTGAATATGCCTTTTTTTACCATTATAAACTCTGCTCTTGGCCTTTGCAATAGTAATCTGACTATCACAACGAAGATATATGGAAGGCACAGGTTTAGGCCATAATGGTAAATTTGTTACTAGATTCCTTAGCTATTCAGCTTTAGATCCGATTTTTTCTAAAGGCACAAACTCAGATTCTATGGTGGAACCTGTCTCATAGGTTTGTATAATCGATTTCCATGAAATCGCTCCACCACCTAAGGTGAATACGAATCCACTAGTAGCCAATGTTTCATTTGAATCAGAAATCCAGTTAGCATCGTAATATCCTTCAAGCATATTGGGGTTACCAGAATAATACAAACCATAATTCATGGTACCCTTTAAATACCTAATTAACAACCTTTCTAAGGCATCCTAATGTTCAATTCCTGGATTCCTAGTATGTTGGCTTAACTTTCCAACAACAAGAGCGATATCAGGTCTTGTGCAATTCATTAAATAAGAAACAAAACTAATTATTTGAGAATACTTCTTTTGTGAAACAGGTTCTCCTTCATTTCTCTGTATATGGCTTCCAACAGCTAAATGTGTTTTCATGGTCTTGGCATCAAAATAACCATATTTCTTAAGGAATTTTTTCTCATAATGGGCTTGTGACAAAACAATTTCATATTTCCTTCTAATAATCTTAATTCCTAAAATCACATTGGCTTCTCCCATGTCTTTAGTACCAAAATTAGACATTAGAAAAGCTTTAGTAGATTTTATCAAATCAAGATTAGAGCCCATAATTAGCATATCATCAACATACAAAACAATGAAAACACCTCCATTGTTATGGAACTTGCTATAAATACACCTATCATAATTATTGACATGAAAACCCTTAGAAATTAAAACATTATCAAATTTTTTATGCCATTGTTTGGGTGCTTGTTTCAAGCCATATAAAGAGCACACAAGTTTGCACACTTTATGCTCTTGCCTAGGAATGACACAACCTTCAGGTTGTTTGATATAAATTTTCTTCCTCTAAATCTCCATTTAAAAATGCTGTATTTACTTCCATTTGATTTATAACAAGTTTGAAAATTGATGCAATTGCAATCAATAGCCTTATTGTTGCAATTCTGGCTACAGGAGAGAAAGTGTCAAAGAAATATATATCTTTCTTTTTCTTGAATCCTTTGACTATTGATCAAGCCTTAGATTTATCAAGTGATCTATCAAACCTCAATTTTTTTCTAAAAATCCACTTGTATCAAGAACCTTAGTTCCTACTGGAAGATCAACTAATTCCCATGTGTAGTTAGCAACTATAGAGTCTAATTCACTCTTAATTGTTTTTTCCAAAAAACATAATCAGGAGATGTGATGGCCTACTGGTATGTAATCGGATCATTATCAACAAGATAGGTAAACATACCATCACCTAAATTAGCTTATCTCCTTTGTGTTTTACTTCTTCTTAGTTGATTTCCACCACTAGATTCAACAACACTTGCTCTTGTGAGATCATCACTTACCTTTTCAAGTGAAAGAGTATTATTGGTCAAATGTGTGTTGTTACTTAGTAAATCTTTCCTCATGGGAAATATATGCTCAAAGAAATCAGCATCTCTACATTCAAAGATAGTATGTGTTTAAAAAATGTAATCTAAGGATTTAATTACCCTGCACTATGATGAGCATATTCAATAAAGACATAGTCACAAGTTTTTGGTCACAATTTCCTTTTTTTTGGGTTCAGGCAACCCAACTTTAGCCAAACAACCCTAAACCTTTAGATACTTAAGGTTGGGTTTTCTACCATGCCACAATTCAAATGGTATAGAGCCACATTTCTTATGAGGTATCCTATGTAGAATGTGGCATGATGACAATATGGCTTCCCCCCACAAGTTCAAAGGTAAGCCTAAACTTATAAGTATGAAGTTCATCATCTCTTTTAGAGTTTTATTTTTCCTTTCTGCAACTCTATTAGATTGAGGTTGATAGGGGGCTATGGTCTCATGAATAATTTCATTTTCTTCATAAAATTGTGATAGAAATTGAGTATCATATTTTGCCCCTCTATCAATTCTAAGTCTTTTGATCTTCCTTCCTAACTGATTTTCAACCTCAGCCTTGTAGGTGAAGAAAGTCTATTCTGCTTCATCCTTGGTTTTAAGAAGGTATAACTTTGTATATTTAGAACAATCATCTATAAAGGTAATGAAGTATCTTTTGCCACCTCTTGACTCATGTGATTTAAAATCACTTAAGTCACTATGAACTAATTCCAATAACTCAGACTTTCTTTCAACAGAAATATGAGGTTTTTTAGTGAATTTAGTCTCAACACAAATGGAACATTTGACTAATGGGATTTTAAGGTTTCCATGTATCAAATGATTTCTTTATGGATGATGCACTGTAATGTCATAATCTACCATATCAAACATCATAAGAATCAACCAAATACACAGAATTACTAGGTTTTTCATTAATAATATTAGTAACATTCAAAACAAATAACCCACTAGAGTTATACCCTTTTCAAATAAATATATTGTTTTTTGTAACAATAGCATTATCTGCCTCAAATGATAGTTTAAAACCTGCCTTTATAAGAAGAGCACAAAAAATCATATTTCGCCGAATATTGGGCACATGCAATACATCCTTGAGAACAAGGGTTTTACCTTAAGTTAATTTCAGTTGAACTTGTCGCTTGCCAAAAACCTGAGATGATGGGGAATTTCCCATAAAAACTTTTGGGAGAGGGATAGGTATGCCAACGATATCAAGTATGCTAGCAGATAGCACCAATAAGATCACATGATGGAGTATCATTCAGGAAGGATATGAGGGTCATTTCACAAAAAGGGAAGAGAGAGATAGACACAATGGGTGCTAGCATACTTGATCTCGGTGGCATACCCAACCTTTTCCCAAAACTTTTTTACCTAGTTTAATCGTTGAATAGTTGAAAAAGGCATTTCAATCCCCACAGATGTACTTAGTAGCATTTGTGTCAATGATCCATTCTTTAGGTTTTTCAACCAAGTTTACCTCTGTCACTATGGCAATGAAAATATCAGCCTCAACTAAGTTAGCCTTAGTCCTGCTCTTCCTTTTCCGGTAATCGTTCTTGTAATGCCTAGGTTGCCATATACAAAACAGTTTCCTTTATTTTTCTTGAAAGAAGTTCCCTTTTTGGCTTTCAAGCCTTTCTTAAACTATTTGTATATTTCTGACTTGACCAAATTAGCCTTAGATTGAAAATCTTTAGCTTTTTCAGTCCTATCCTTTTCCTGATTCTTTTCCTCAATCTTAACCCAGATAATGATTTGGTCAAAACTCCAATATTTCTTCTTATGCTTCATATTCATTTTGAAGTTGATGAGCATAATAATGTGTGAAATCTTCGGGATATAAGTGTACATTTTTCCCCACTTTGGATAGTACTATTTCTGTTTTTCTTATTTTATTTTAATTTTTTTACAATTTCTAAGTCTACAAGAGAAAAGTGCTTAAAGTGAACCAAGAACTGGTCCAAGCTTGAACTAACTTGTCTAAAGGCAGCCCACTCATTAGTATCACATCCTCTCTCCTACAAAATTTTGAAGATTATTCTTTGTCCTTACCACCTCATAAGATCTTGAAGATGCTATGCAGAGATTCCTTTCTGATTTAGTTAAGATTGCAAGATATTGGTTAATATTGTAGGGAATGAATAGAATTTGTTAATTTTGGAAACAATTTCTCTTTTTCCTCACACAATATCTCAGAGAATGAGGATTTTTGTCAAGATTGAATTTTATTTTATTTTCTTTACTTTCTTAAAAAAGACTTGTAGAAGGAAGGAGGCAACACTAAAGCCCTATAAAAGTCCCTTTCTCCCCCTCCTAGGAGGATTATTCCCCTTAATTTATTTTCTAGTTTATGCTTAGTTCTCTTCTCTCTCTCCTTATGTTTCTTCAAGCTTTTATTTAAGTGATTAATGATAATGCAATTCAGTTTTTAATTGTTAGTTTGTTTAATTATTAGTTTACTTTGTTAATTTAGTTCATAGTTTAATTAATTTAATTAGTACAACCCATAGTTCTAGCTGTCAAACTTTTTAGTTCTAAGAAAGAATTGGTTCAAGTGACAAGAATCAAGAGTTTTCAAGTTCAAGAGAGCAAGATCTTCATCAATAATTCTGTTACAATACCATCACTCCAAATCAATCAAGTTTCAATTCAACTTACATATAATCAATGTATGACAAAGTTTATTAGTAGAATTAAGATTTTTATTTAAATACAAGTAGTGGAATTAGGATTTTTATGCTTTTCTTTTATTTCTTTTCCTTATGTTCTTATTTACATATGTGCTATAATTGAAGGTGATGCCTATAGTAGTGCCTCTCCCGAAAATTCGACCGATGTATTGAGAATTTTTCTTTACTTACTTGCTTTCTATTTCAGTTCTTTATTTGTTAGTTTAGCTTTATTATTTGCAGATTTTTTTATTTGTTATTTTTAGCATTTATTTTACTTCTCTAATTAAAGTAATCCGATGTCAGAACTATTTAATTTAGATGTTGAATGTGTAGGTCGTTTTCTTTCGTTTAGATGTATGTTCTAGGACCATCATTTAAAATCAACCATCCCTTGTTCACTCTGGCTGCACTTAAAATAGGTAAGATAGAGTGACTAATCTCCTTGTGATTGACCCATTGTCTACAATATACTGTACGCTAGCGGTAACATATTTTTAAACTCAAATAGAAGTCACCCTAGGATGTTGGTAACTTCTCTAAAGGAGAGCCAGTGATAAAATCATTAGGTAAAGATCATTCCTTCCTTAGCCAATTTTGACACAAGAATTTGAAACTCATTAATTTGGGCATAAATGCTCTTGCCATCCCTTATCATAAATTCATGAAAATTTGTAACAATATATTTTTTATTTCTTGCATCCTCCAAGGTATATTTTTATCCAATGCAGTCGGGATTGACTGAGCATTATCATAAGCTCCATAAACATGACAAAGCTCATTGGATAAAGAATTCAGAATACAGTTCTTGCACTGATAATCTACCTGGATCCACTATAGCCTTTCGGTTATGAGGGTAGGGTCATCACTTGTAGCAGGTAATGGTGTGGTCAAGGCAAATATGACGGATATTTGATTCAGAGCAAATAAAATTCTTTGTTTCCATCTCTTAAAATTTGAACCATCAAAGGGTTCAATTTTATCAAAATCATAAATAATTCTTAAATTTTCCATTGCTGAAGCAAGGTTGTTGGCCATATCAAAGAAACAGTATCTCAATAAATTGAAGTTCTATGGTCTTAAGAATTGTAGAGAAATTGTATAACAAAATATTGAGAGAACACACTTATCTTTGGTTGTTAAGCTTTCAAGAGACCTTCAAATCACAAACTCTTAGAAATCCTATAACAAAATATGTTAGCAAAATAGAGGGGCTGCGTTGTGTCACTTGACACTCTCCTTAAGACCGTAGACGCCCCCAATGGTGCAACTGGGTGAGTTACGTATTGGTCTCCAAGATGAAATAGCCCAATGGCACCCTTAGTAGTTGTGCACTCAACTGCTAGACCCCTTCGAGTACTTCAACGTTGTGCTCAAACTAAAAATAAAATAAACTTAAAATATACTTAAGTAGAGACACTCAAAATGAGAGTAAAACAAGATCTCAATCCTCACAACACACTATAGCTTGAGTGAACTTTGCAATTGGTCTTGGTGTGAACTTTGTAATTAGTCTTGGTGTGTACAATGCCTAGAGATCCCCTCTATTTATAGAGGAAAAGAGACGTCTAGAAAAAAAAAATGAAGAGACAAAGTCTCTCATTCAAGTCTCTCACAAGAAAATGAAGAGATAAGGTCCCTCATTCAAGTCTCTCACAAGAAGAAGAAGAGATAAGGTCCCTCAAAATGAAGAGACAAAGACTCTCATAAAGTGAAGTAAAGGAGTCCCAAAGATGAAGAGATAAAGTCTTAAAAATGAAGAGACCATATTAAGTATTATTTGTAAATACAGGAAATGTTATGAGAATACATAGATATAAGCATATGTGAGGTCATACAAGAAGATAGAAAGATGGTCAAATATGAAAAGACACAAGAAACCAAAAGGTAATATGAATCTTATAATAATTTAAATTCCAACAACCAATGATGAGATTGAAGACGAAAAGCAGCTAGAGTTGGGTTTGGAAGGGAAGGCACAGAAGCAAAGTCTCTCAACTCCGTAGGTGGAGTTCTAATTAGTGGAAGGGCCTTGACTGTGGCATATCCCTTGGTTTTTACATACTTTCTTGTGCCACCCACGATATTGAGTTGTGACACAGATATTGGTATCCACACAAAAACTCAAGCTATGAGATAGGTGGGGGTTGGATTGGATGATTGCAAGGGCAAGGGTGAAGATGGGTTTCAAGCTTTGGCTACGGGAATGTAGGGTGGGCCGGGATTATTGGACAAACATGGGAGGGGTACGGTGGGTGTGGGGAAGGGGAAGTTGAGTCTGGATCAGGTCCTAACATAAGGACCGCCCTAGTACGATCGTTGTGTGGCACGTATCCAAGGAGAGATGGAAACGACTGAGCCATCATTTTCCCTGATTGAGTTCATTTTAAAATCATAATTGTGGGCTCCACCTATGAAGTAGGTAGGGAGCTGCTTGCCCACCCCTCAAACCCCAAAACTCCTATGGAACACCCCTGTTCTCACTTGCCGCACCCCATCCTGTGCAACCACGTCCTCCTCCTTCTTTGTCCACATCTGCAGCAAACCAACAACAACGAAAAACTCTATCAGTGGCATCACCATCGTTTGGTTGCAATTGGGTATTTTCCGGTTAGTAATGTAGCCATCCCAACAAGGGTTGTCTATGAGTTTCTTGCTGCAATGGCTCATTTATAGTTCATGTAGTCCTGAGTCAAAATTTCAGTGGCAACTTGATCTTTGGTGAAATAATGATATGGGATATTAGGTGGCTTCTCTTCATCGACATATGGGTTGTCTAATGAGATTTGTGGTGTGCAGAGTGTTCTGTTAGGTTCCAATTACCTTAAAGTTGCTCAACATATGCTAGATGAAGTTATTAATATCAAGAATTAAAAAAAAAAAAAAAAAATCTCCAAAGGGGTTAAAGGGCAGAATGATATGAGTCTTCATAGTTTGATATCACATTTACTAAAGTTTAATACAAATTCTTTCAAAATTTGTATATAGAAACGATTTTCCTTATGAAGTTACTTGCCTTATTTGGAGAAAGATGAAGATGAGGAGGAGAGAAGAAGATTGGGTCCACAATTATGATTAAAAAAGGACTCAACCAGCAAAGATGGGAAAAATCGTTTGCAATTCCGATCTCGTACAATTCCGTGAAATACCACATTCAGGGGGTGACACGTGTATTGATACCAATGCAATGGTCCATATCTGATTTAAATGACTCTTCACTGATTTAAGGTTTTATTAGTTATACCAGATCTGGACCATTGCATTGGTATCAATACACGTGTCACCCCTGAAGGTGGTATTTCACGGAATTATACGAGATCGGAATTACAGACGATTTCAACCCACAAAGATGACAGCTCTGTCATCTTCGTCTATACATGTATACATGTCCTGCAACGATTGCACTAGGAAGGACTTAAACCGAACTTGGGGAAGTCTTAGGGTCTGGGGGCAAAAATGTCAAATAATATATGTAAAGGAGGGAAAGAAATTCACTAGTGGTTAGATTTGTAAACCCCATATTCAATGATATATACTTTTGTTGGTAAAACATACATTTGCTGGTTTTTCAGAAAAAAAAAAAAAAAAAAAAATCAAAACAACAGAAAAACGCATTTACCCTCACCCCTGCTCCCCATCGGGAACGAAAAATTCTCTAACTCTTGGTCTTGGAACCCTTGCGGCTGCCCTCTTCATGTTCTCCGTCTCTGTTCCCGTTTGAGCTCAGCGGCGTCCTGCAGGAACACTCTGTCTGAGGCGATTGAGTCCCCTTCTTCTCCGTCTCCATCTGTAAGTATCATTTCAGCCTTTTATGGTCTGATTTTTTCTCCATGTCTGCTTGTATTCATGGATTTTTTATTTTTTTTTCCGATTAAATTTTACCAAATATTTATTGAAAGGTTTTAATTTTATTTGAAAAAAATATCTTCTTCCACCTGTGCATTCTCCCGTGATGGAATCGAGTCAGCTCAAGGTTTTGTTCGTAAATTTATCACAGTCAAAAGTTTACAGAATTTCAGGATCCATGGTGTGTCTATTGCCTTTTTTTTTTTTTTTTTTTGTCCCAATTTATTTGTCCATTAGAATATTAAATGCTATGAAATTTTCTTGCTTTTCCATATTACCCTTAACATATAGTGGTTTAATTTAATGCAATACCAAGTTCGCCTTAAAAGGTGAAATTTGTCAAACTTGGCAATTGCTGTGGGACCGAGGGGGGTATAGCATTTTACATTTAAAAGGAATTCAAGACTCTGCCCTTTCATATACTGAACCCTAAAAATTCTGAGACAATACTTTTTATGGAACTTCAATCATGGTGGTTTATGGTTCAACTCTTTTATTCAGGACCTTCAAAAGCTTTGAAGAAATCGCTGCTGACTATGAAAAAGGAGAACTGCATCCAGCAGACCTCAAACCTTCTCTATCAAAGGCTTTAAATAAGATTTTGCAGGTGAGCTCATTTCATTCACTCCTTTCCAATTCTCAGAATGCTTACTCCTAGTTATGACTTATGAGTACTGGTGTAATGTTACAATGTACTCCTTAAACATTTTTGCAAAGAATGAGAAGTATGCTTACTGGCTATCCAGGGTTTTTATTTTTTATATGTCATTCTAAATGCACTTCTTCTCCCATTTCTTTTGTTCCCTTTTGTGCTTACTGGCGTTTATTTCTTTATCCCTAGGCCTTCTTTTTTTCAATGAAAAGTATCTTGGGAAGTCAATATATACTTGTAATACTTATTTTGTTTTCACTATCATTTGCCATTTCTGATTGTGCATGCCAAGGAAGCATTTTTGCGCTAGAGTGATTGACAAAAACAATAGTGGGCGAGCCTGGGGCGCAACGGTAAAGTTGTACTATTGCAACATATTGGTATCAGGTTTGAAACTTGGAAACAGCTTCTCTTGCGAAGCATGGGGTAAGGCTGCATATACTTGCCTCTCCCAGACCTTGCAGTTGTGGAGCCTTGTCCACTGGGTTGCTCAAAGTGATTGACAAAAACAATCCAACCATTTGGTTGGAGAGTAGTGTCCTCCATGATCCATGATTGACCAAGATCCCACCACTTTTTTTAACAGCATCCTGAAAATTAAATTGGAAGTTGCTTCCCAATTTTTGACATTCTATTTCAGTAGAATTATGTCTGTTTTTTCATTTGTATACAATTTTCTTTTAGTTTTAGGGCATTATTGGAAAATATTTTCTTTTGAAACAAACAATCTAGGAGAATGGCTTTAATTGTAGTGTTTTGAGTCATCCGAAGAAATAATATTTTGAGTTATCTGAAGATCAAGTTCTGGAAGGTGTAAATATGACCTAAAAATGGTATAGCTATCTATGCTTAAAAGTGCAAGTATAGACAGGTGATTGGGTCACTGGAACCTCTTTTGACATCTTCACTTTGCGCTTCTTGTACAAAAACATGAGCATGATTTGATGGTGTTGATCATCTGATCTCACTTTATTTTTAAAGTCTTAGAACAAGACGTGACTAGAAAGTTCATAACAAATCTAGATGTCTAAATGTTGGCCTTGGGCCTCATTTCTATATTGGATCCTTTCTCCCACTCTCGAGTGGAAGGTATATTAACAATAAAGTACAGATGCTGTGAGTTAGTTAGCACTCCTCTTTGTTTATTTAATGCTAAAACAATTGAGAACTTCATTCTGAAGCATTATCTGTAGTTGATTTTGTCATTGAAATAGAGACTTCTTTAGTTACTGGTATCGTTGAAAGCCTTTATCTAAATTTTGTTTTCACCACCCCCCCCCCCCCCCCCAAACGATGTCACCTTTAATCCTCACATCAAGTAAAAGGTGAAGATGCCAATGAGCTAATCTATGCATATACTGGACAATGAACTATCCTGTGATCAAGCAAAAAGTCTTGTTCTATTTATTATTACCAACTGCACTTTAAATTATATTCTCCTTTACCTTTTTGCAGCCTGTGAGAGATCATTTTGCAAATGATGCTACTGCCAGGGATCTTCTGAAAAAAGTTAAGGTAAGTGTTAAATTTTGTTTTCATTCCATCACTCCTGTTGCAAATACCTTGTTTTTTCAGTAGTTATGGATTTTTGTGGTGGAGAATTCACTGTTTTTCCTATGACTTGCAGTCTTACAGAGTTGGCAGGTGATGCAGTAGAGAGTCCAGATACTTGTTTGGGTGGTTGCTGCAAACTCAGAACTTATGGTTTAACCAGTCAGGCATTTGAATACCGAATGTCCATGGAACTGGGGTCTTTTTTTTTGAAAAACTTGAGTTATTGACCATAAATTTACAAGCCAGGTATATTCTTTTCTAGATAAATGAAAAGTGGGATTCGAAGTTCAGGTTTTATTTGGAGTGCGAGCCTAAATTCTTGGTTGTAACTTTGCTTGCTTTGTTCATACATTTTTGGCTTCCCTGAAAAAATGTAGTTGTTTGGGATGGAGGACAAAAGTTGAAAATTAATGCTGTGTTTGGTATGTATTCTCAGAATAGAATCTAGATCTAGAATGCATTCTGAAACCTGATTCTTCACTATTTTCTTGCTTCAGAATATGAAAATACATATGAAAACATCCTAACACTGCTTTTGCCATTAAAAAATGGCTAAGGTGTCGCATTTCTCCACGAGAACCTATGTATTCCTTTGGCGAAGCATTGCTCTTCTGGTGCTTGAGCATGGCCCAAACATGGATAGTTATCAACCTACAACAGGCGATCAAGCCTCCAAATTAGATTGCTTACCCGTTTAAATATAGACCAAACAGATTCGAGTGAGATGACTAATTTGAAGTGACAAGGTCACTAAAATGGGTTGAGAGGCAATTTTATTTTTTTGCTGAGAAAAGAGTAGTAGTATTAAATGTCTACAATGTTTACACTGTTTACACCGCATAGACGTTGTCTATCACCCCTACTAATGGTAGTAGTTTTACAAGTTAAATTATAAAAAATAAGCCCTTGGCTAGATGACTTCTCGCTTCTTTGTTGTCGATAGTTATGATACTTGATAACAACGTTGACAGGCAATTTAGGCCAGGGAGGGGTTTGGAATTGTCCACCCAATAAAGATGTGTATATTGCTTTAGGAGATGGTTCTTTGCATTGCCAAGATGGGGAGGAATATGTATGCTATATCAATGGCGGTACAAAGAACAATATCATCCACATGATGAGAGCAGTGTGAGATTGGCAAGCAACAAGAGAAAGGGGGAGGGTAGATTGGAATTTTAAATGATGAGTACCATACGTTTTTTTTTTCGTAGAACACTCAAAACAATTTGATGGGCTAGAAAATGAGTAAAGGAGAAAGATAGGCTTATACATACTCTCAATTTCAAACCATTACAAGTAGATTTCCAAATGGTTTACGAGTCGCGACAAACCTTTCCAATCATCAACGTGATTCTACTTGTGCGGACAGATCTTACACGGAGGGAGCAACAAGAACTCTTTGCAAAGAAAAAGAGAGAAGGAATGTCTCTAGCCTGGCAAGATTGAAGAGGTTGAAGGAATGTCTAGCTAGGCAAGATTGAACAGGTTAAAACAATCCCTCTCTCTCTCTCTCTACGATATAGAAATTGGGTGCGGAGGGTTGATTGGAGATCTGTAATAGATTTCGGGTATTGATGGACCCTACAAGGGACTCATCACATTTGAAAGCATGAAGATTTGAAAGCGTGAAGACGAACTCTTCTGGGGTTGCATGGAAGGAATGAGATCCTCCGCAGCATGGCTGGGTGCCCAACGCTAATCCACCAGCTAAGATCCCCTTGGAGAGTTGGAGTACGTAAACATGTGTTAGGGTGCATGCCTGAGTGCTCTGAGCTGTTGGATGTGGGCTAGACTCCTAGTCGCGATGGAGAGGATCCAGGCCTTGCATCGGTTGGGTTGAAGAATTATTGTCTATGTTGAGAAAGGAGGGTGATGGTGCTCTTCATCAGATGAATTTTTGGGTTTTGATGTGTATAGATTAAGCACTGAATTGATGGAGGTATCAGAAAGGTTGTTGGAAGAAGCTTTGATACAGGAAGTGAAGAATAGATCAAAAACCCTACTTAGAACCCCGGATCGCGAAGCGGGAGCTCACTAAGGCACCAGAAGACTTTCCAAACTTGAAATGTTGGCTGGGAGCTGTATGAGCGGTAACGTCCACGTACGCCGTGTAAAGGAATGCTAACTGCTTGAACGTACCTCTCCTTACCTCAACTTACGATGGTATAAAGAAACATCCCCGGTGTGTTACAGACTATCAAAAGTCTTGGTTCACTATTCCTTCATCCTATCCCATACCCATTCTAAGAGAGAACCCTTGTGGGCCGGGTTGAAATCGTCTGCAATTCCGATCTCGTACAATTCCGTGCAATACCACCTCACCCCTTGAAGGTGGTATTTCACGGAATCGTACGAGATTGGAATTGCAGACGATTTTTTTCCTTGTGGGCCTGTTTGTTGTTGATCACCAGATGATTTTGGTTGGATTTTTCATTTACCCTTTTTCTCTGTTTGTAAGAGAAACTTGACATTAACATTGCACTCTCTCTCTCTCTATCCCTCCTCTGTTAATTTTACAAATACAAGATGTTTGATAAAATCGATATTCTGATTTGGGCTGATTTATACCTGATTGTTGCCCTCTTTCTCTCTCCCTAGAACTCTTCATTTTTTTAATCTGGTTTCATAAAGGAAGCAAGATTTCGGTCTGGGTGAAAGTTCTTTCTTCAAAATGGTATTGAAGAGAATTTTCCAAGGTATGAAAGGGTTTTTGCCCCCTATTCGAGTGTCTTGAGCTCAAAGTATGTTACTTTTTTTTCTCCTCATTTCCCTTCATTTTGCATCACTTGCAATCATTCTTTTAGTTTCTTGATTTTCTTTACCTTGAAAAACCTTTAGATAAATATCACTCTATAGAAAGGGAAGGGGAAGAAGTCTTCAATCACCTCTAAGCATTCATCTCCTCACCATGGTTATTTATTGTCTGAAAAATATATTCAAAGTGGTTTAGTTAGGGTCATTAAACTGGATGATGCTCCCAATGGCTTGTTATATGACAATGGAGGTGTCCAAACACCTTCAAGGGCATTGGAGTTGTCTACTACTACATCCCCTGGTAAGAAGGTACAAGTGGCAGATGATCCGGGGACTGTTGAACCACCATTTACACAATCTCCTAGTAAAAAAAAAAACAAAGTCCAGTGTAACTCCCAGTAGGTGCTCTCCAGTAGGTGTTAGTGGACACTCTATTCCAACTTCCGCATGTCGAAGATGCTGATTATTTGGCCTCCAGTAATCAAGAACGCAAAGGTCATGCACGACACAGTAACTAGCTTCTTAGGAGCCATGGATGACTTGCTTAGCAAGCTTAAAAAGGTCTTGATTGAGTTGCATGACTCTATCTGAGTGAACTTCAAGGTACAACCATACAGATTATACATATATATATATATATATATATCATTTTTTAATATTTTTTTAACTCATTACATAGGTGGGTGATTAACATTCTCAATGGATATACGCAGATTGTTGATGGTGCTTGTGTGGGGTGATGCAGTTTTTGAGATGAACAAGACCCTTTTTTATGTGATGCTTGCACATCATGTTATACCATGAGTTGTAAAATCACCATGGTGGTTTTGAGTTAGTTGTGGTGAACAATTGGATGTGTTGTTTGAGTTATTATCGTGTTTAAAATTTGAATCAGTTATGATGGAACTTTAGATTGTTGTTTAAGTTATGAACATGGTTTACCTTCAACCTTTAGTTCCAATGTATGCGAACACTAAAAAACCTCTCTTCTTGGCATAATCATTATAGAAAGAGTATGCTGCTTTTAAGTCATCAAATTTCATTCCAAAATATGGCAAATACTCTATTTCATCGGTGCATCCACAAGTTGTTTGCATCATTATTAGCTTCATCCATGTTAGCTTGCTAGTCATTCTCTTCTCCACAATCATTGGCTTCCCCTATACCCTCGTCAACACCATTCAAATGCTCAGATGCTACAGGTTCTTCTGTCTCATCTTCCCAATCTTGGGGTTCATTCTCCAACTGCACTGCATTCGATTCAATAATTTTCTCCAAATCTGATTGTTCATTATTTCTATATACAAACTCTGTCAAAGCATCAAACACAATGGTATCCTATCACATAAAGATTTTGGTACAAATAAAAATGTCATTAATTATACCATTATTTTTTCAACCATATTTTCCTGTTTCCATATAAAATTAGGTACCTCAAACCATAGAATCATCCTCTATCTCTATCACACCCCACTTCTAGTAAACCCAACTTATCATGTAGGAATACCGATGGTGTGAGTAAGACACTTACCTGTCTTACGAATTTACCAGGATCTCTGATCATAGTACCTTAATGATTCACAATCTCACATCACAAACCAAATTTATATGTTTACAATCATCCATGATTTATAAATAACAAGTTCAAAAGTGTATCATCCACAAGTTTGTATCAAAATAACAAAAACACCCAACACCTCATGGTGCCGCATATGCACAGACATCACAGGCACAATTACCTGCATCATCATCTAAAAGGGGGCATATATGTGGGGTGAGCTGTCCAATTCACTCAGTGAGGGGTGGGGTTCATGCACAAATAAGCAAAGACAATCACATATATAATTCATGATGCATGAGTACAGAAATTAAACATATAGTCCATGATGCTCATGATGCAATTCATTTATTTTATTATCCACTTAGCAATACAAACTAAGTGTCACGCCCCGTTCACATAGAATCGGACCCTTTCGGGTAACCAAAAAACCACCAGAATCATCTAATACAGTAACCACAACACAACAAGCCACAAGTGATCAATGGAATGTAATAATATAATACAACGGAAGTCTTGTCGTCTTTACTAACCTGTAATTTCCACATACTATTGATATCCAAATTGTTATACATAAAATATTTACATGTGGGCCCATAGACATGATAATTACACAAGAAATAGAAATTTAAATATCGAGAGCACAAAAGGAGAATATATCAAAAGAATAAAAAAGTACGGTAAACCGAATCTATCACTGTTGCCCAGCAACATAACTCTCACACGGGCAACCTTCACCATGTTCAAATTCTTTGGGGACCCACCAATCCCCCACTAGGTTTTCGTCAGTGAGACCCGACATGGGCTCCTCTATTGAATAGCTCTCAGAATCATCTAAAAAGGTGTGTACACGAGGGGTGAGCTCACTAGCTCAGTAAATGGAAGGAAAAATACACACAACAAAATGCAATTCAAATGAATACTAATGCATGCAATTCATTTTAATACTAGTCCACCTAAACAATCATTTTAGGTCATAGGTAATGTGTTACTCACAACTACAGTGCGCTTATGCCTCAGGTCTGAGACACATTCTCTATCCTACGATATACCTATAGGGTTGTTGGAGAAGGCCCATCGTGAGCACTCTCGAAAAAGTAAATCGTGGTCGAACCACAGCAGAAAAGTAAATCATGGCCGAACCACAGCAGAAATTAAAAGAGTATGATTGACCCTTTGAATATATCACCAAGGTTTTCAACTGTCTTATTGATCAGTTAGACGTACTTCTAACCACCATGGCGGTCCACGACTGACGATTCCCCCCAGTGATAACCCAACATGTAAACCCCTGTTGGGAAGGGTCATAGCATGAGGGAATATGAAATCCTAACCACATGCTCCTACATGAGATAGTACAACTGCATAGTTCTTCCGTGTCCCATTCCACTGTGAACCAATGTATTTATTTCCAAGCCGACTACGGCATCCAATCTAGAAATTCCACACATGTTCTGCAAGCCGACATCGAAAACATCACATGATAAATCCATTTTCAAGTTGCAACATATAACAATGCATATAAAATTTAAAATATAACATATTCAGTTTTAAATGTATCATTTATTTATCAACCATATGCATGAGAACAACAATCGGAATGTCAATATAGTTCATGAGTGCAAAGGATGCCAAAAACATTCCAAAAATTAAGAATCAAAGTCTACTCCCCACTTACCTATTTTCTTAGGAGAATCGGCACTCGCGGTATGGGTAAGATCCAGAGTGAGAGGATGAGTTTCTTGAATCCTAGCACAGATAAAGGATTTAGAAACTCATATAAATCGGGACCATAAATGATGTAGGATATGGTCACTATAAGAATAATAGCGTAAGGAAGGTTATCGGAGAATTTTGATTCAATCGGAGCTCATTTGAGCTACTGGTAGGTCATACAGGTGGGTCAGGGAACCCACCAGTGAAATCTGCAAGACCGATGGGTCTGACCTGCTGGTAGAACCAGAAGTGCAAGAATAACTGGTAGGTCTTCACCGGTGGGTGTCGCCGGTCACACCCGTCTGTAGAACCTGAGGGCTCAGGTGTGACTGGTAGGTCTTCACCGGCAGGTCAGGCACCCACCGGTCTTACCCGTCGGTTCTCTCAGACTCTGTTGTTTTTCTTCCTTCTTCCATTCCAACACTTGGAACTCCAATGGGATGATTCCCACTTCATTTCCCACACATTTTAAGCTTCACCAACTTGATTATACCATGGATCTAAGACAACAACAAGATTTGGGAGAAGAAATCATACCTTTACTTGTAAAAACCCCAAATCTTGAAACCCTTTTCCCCAAACTCAAATGCCACTTCAAAAAGCTCCAATCTTTGTTCCTCTTCTCAAATACTTCAACAAAAATCACACACAATGGATTTGTTACCCTCTAGACCAAACATATACAAAGAGGGTTTCATCAAACCACAAGATTCTTGGTGTTACCTACCTCAAAATGAAGATCTCAAGTCATCGATCGTTATTCTGGCGACGGACAAGCATGATGCGGCTCTGGAATCAAAGGGGTGAGCCTCCTTCCACTTCCTTCTCTCCTTCTTCCTCTTTCTCCCTCTTCTTTACTCCTCTCACCCACTTTTGCTAAAAATCATAAATGAGGGAGAGAGAGAGAGTTATAAAGGCTATTTATACCTTGGCTCATAAATATATTGTACAACCTGTTTGGTTTTTATGGATCAAAACACATTAATCGTGTTTTTGGGTGATGTAGCCAACATCTTTGGGTATACAAGACCTCATTACGATGAGGAGGTCAAAATACATGTGCTCATCCAAGCCAGGCATGCTGTCCACAAAATGGGTCACACTGATGGGTTTTGCACCTACTAGTGACACCCACCAGTTGGCCAAACAATCCAACCTTGCTGTATTTTGGAGAAAAACGAATTCTTAACACGTACTTCATTGTCGCCACGTGTTGTGGATCAAGTTCCAATCATTTAAATACGATAACTTACCTTTTCTATTTATACATGGCCTTATGATATGTATAAGGGCACGACTTAGGCGTGCAGATCATCTTGGGTACTGGATCTATCTCATCCGGCCACTGAGTATTTGACCTCACCCTTGCCATCATGTACTACAAAGCACTGGCATCAACTCGTTTTGGTTTAGACCCTACAAGACCAAATTGAACCAACCGATCAATAAATCGGGGTTTAAAGAGCAGGGCTCCACATCTACCCCCCTCTTTAAAAATTTCATCATTAAAATTGAAGTTACCTGATAGTACGAAAAGATGTGGATATTTATCCTGGATATCAGCTTCTTTCTCCTAGGATGCTTTCTCAAGTGAACGATTGGCCCATCGTACCTTTACAAAAGTAATGGATCAGTTGTGAAGAGTCTTAATCTTTTGGTCTAGGATTTCAACAGGTTACTCCTCATAAGTCATATCAGCCTCTAAGTACTCCGGTTCCATTGTTAGCATGTATGATGGTTCGTGTACATACCGTTTCAACATTGAAACATGAAACACATTGTGCACATTACTGAAAGACGGTGGAAGGGCCAGCATATATGCTACTGGGCCAATCCGTTTTAAGATCTCGAACGGACCAACATATCTTGGACTCACCTTGCCCTTCTTGAGAAACTTGTGTAAGCCTTTGGTGGGAGAGATTTTCAGAAATACTTTTTCCCCTTCTTGGAATTTAATGTCTTTTCTGCGATTGTCTGCATAGCTCTTTTGATGGGATTGGGCAGCTTTGATCTTCTTACGAATCACATCAACTTTATCGTAGGTCATCTATATCATTTCTGGCCCAAGTATTCATCGCTCTCCTACATCATCCCAATATAAAGGACTTCTGCACCTTCTACCATACAATGCCTCATATGGAGCCATTCCGATCGTTGATTGATAGTTGTTGTTATAAGAAAACTCCATAAGAGGTATGTTTTCTTTCCAACTGCCACTCATTTCCATTGCACAGGATCTAAGCATATCTTCTAGTATTTGTATGGTTGGTTCAGATTGCCCATCAGTTTGTGGATGAAAGGCAGTGCTTAGGTTCATCTGTGTTCCCATATCATACTGGAGGCTCTTCTAGAACTTAGATATGAACCTTGGGTCTCTATCTGATACTATACTGATCGATACTCCATGTAAGCGAACAATATTCTCCATGTAAAGTTGTGCTAGCTTAACCATGGAGTAGGTAGTCTTGATTGAAATGAAATAGGCAGTTTTAGTAAGTTTGTCAACTATCACCCAAATTACATCCATTCCCTCTGGTGAACGGGGTAGCCCAGTGACAAAGTCCATAGTAATCATATCCCATTTCCATTCCGGTACTGGGAGTGGTTGAAGAGTACCATATGGCCGATGTCGCTCTGCCTTGACCTTCTGACACGTAAGGCACTGTGCAACATATAGGGCTACTATAATCTTCATCCCTGGCCACCAATAACTTTACTTAAGATCTTTGTACATCTTAGTGCTTCCAGGGTGAAGCGTGTACTCAGAACTATGTGCTTCCTTAATTATCTTGTCTTGGATTCCCATGTCATTAGGTACACACAATCTACCTCGAAATAATAGTGCTCCGTCCTCGGCTATTGTGAAGTCAGGATCATCCATCCTATGCTCTTGGAGTTTAACTCTGATTTTCGATAAGTCAGGATCCATGGGTTGTTTCATGATTATTTCGTACCTGATGGATGGTTGCACTTGTAAGGCTGCCAGAGATAAGGTTAACTACTTAATATCCTCCGGCTACTGATCAAGCTCTAAGGTAGATCCCTCATTCAAAATGATCTCATCCATTAACATGGCTTCTTGCTTAAGTCGTGGGCTGGTGGCCAAATAAGCAAGTGATACAGTTTAAGCCTTTCGGCTCAGTGCATCAGCCACTATATTAGCCTTACCTGGATGGTACTATATATCACAGTCATAATCTTTCATGAGTTCTACCCATCTTCTCTATCTCATGTTCAGATCCCTCTGGGTGATGAAGTACTTGAGACTTTTGTGATCATTGAATATCGTGCACTGGCATAAGATCTTCAAGGCAAAGATAACTGCCACCAACTCTAGATCATGAGTGGGATAATTATTCTCATATTCTTTCAACTGTCTAGATGCATTGGCCACTACCTTGCCGTGTTGCAAAAGAATGCAACCTAACCCAATTCTGGAGGCATCTGTGTAGACTGTCATCCCACCAGTACCTTTGGTATTGTCAGTACTGGGGCTGACACCAATCATTTCTTCAATTCTTGAAAACTATCCTCACACTCCTTTGACCATTCAAATTTCACTCCCTTCCTGGTCAACTTGGTCATTGGGGTGGTAATTAGGGAAAAGTTCTCAATAAATCGCCAGTAGTAACCCACTAATCCTAAGACACTTCTGATTTCGATGGCATTCTTGGGAGTTTCCCATTCTATGACTGCTCTTACCTTCCCCGGGTCAACTTTGATCCCATTCTCAGACACAATGTTCCCTAGGAATCCAACTTACTTCAACCAAAACTCATATTTTCTGAATTTTGCATATAACTATTGTTCTTTCAATCTTTGAAGTACCATTCGCAAGTGTTGTGCATTCTCTTCTTCCGTTTTCAAGTATATCAAGATGTCATCGATAAAAGCGATGACCCATCTATTAAGAACATCATAAAATACTCAATTCTTCAGATCCTTAAAGGCTACAGGTGCATTGGTCAACCCAAAAGATAGGACTAGGAATTCATAATGACCATATCAGGTCCTAAAAGCCGTCTTGGGTATATCACTGTTCTTTATCTTAAGCTGGTAATAACCGGATCTGAGGTCGATCTTGGAAAACACTTCAGCACCTTGCAACTGGTAAAAAATATCATCTATGCATGGCAATGGATACCGGTTCTTAATGGTTAATTTGTTCAATTCCCGATAATCGATGCACATATGCAAACTCTCATCTTTCTTCTTGAGAAAAGAAACTAGGGCACCCCAAGGAGATACACTTGGGCATATAAACCATTTCTCTAATAGGTCCTGCAATTGAGTTTGTAGCTCCTTTAATTCGGGTGGTGCCATTCTGTATGGAGCTTTAGACACTGGTGCCACTCTGGGAATCAAATCAATGGCAAACTTTAACTCCCTGTAGGGCATTAGCTAGGTTAGGTCATCTGGGAAGAAGTCAGGAAATTCCCTGACTATATTCAATTCTTCTAATGGTGTGACCTTTGCTTCTACATCCTGTACTGAAGCTAGGTAGCCCAGACATCCATCTTCCAATAACTTTACCGCCTGTAATGCAGAGATAAGAATCTTTCTAGGTCGTCTTATCTTATTCGTTTGATACACATGCTCTTTGCCATCATCACTCACCACTTTAATTTGCTTTTCAGTACACATGACATTTTCCTGATGAGTAGATAACCAGTCCATGCCCAATATGACATCAAAAAATTTCATGTTAAATTTGATAAGTTGGGCATCCAGCTTTTTCCCATCTATTTCAATGGAACATAGCCTGTACACTTCATTTAATTATGTTACGTTACCCGTAGGTGTGCTAATAATCAATTTGCTTTCCAAAGCCCTGGGTGTCACATCAATCTTACTAGTAAATCTTTTAGATATAAGAGAATGTGATGTACTAGAATTAAATAATATATAAGCTGATATTCCCGAGATAGATAGGGTACCTACTACAACATCGGGGCTTACCTCAAATTCTTCAGCTGATAATGCATACATTCTCCCTTGAGGTGGACCACCTTGAATCAAGGCGGGTCTAGGAATAGAAGACTGATTTTGCACTACAGACGGCTTGTATGGTAAATCCTTTGCAAAATGCCTAAGTGAGTAAAAAACATAACACCTGTATTGAGAGGCTAGCACCGGTACCGGTGCCCTATGTATCTGGCCCTATGTAGTAGGAGGACAAGGCAGTCGTGGAGCCATAGGCACCGTGCTAGTGTTTGGGCGAAAAGAGGTAGTATCCAGTCTACTGCCTGGTCAGGGCATGTACCCCAATGATCTATAGGGCTTCTGATATGATGGGCCATAGTTATATGGCCCGCAGTAGCTCTTGTTCCAATTGCTTGAATCTACATAGGGATTGAATCTCTTCCAGAGTCCAGGTGTAGTGGAGGACTCTCCCCTCTGCTTGTCTTCTATAGTCTTGGTCTTCTAGACAATTTGAGCGAAATTAGTCAAATCTACGGCCCGCAAGAGAGTGCCAATGGATACCTTTAGCCCTTTCAGAAATTTCTTTACCTTTTCTTCGATTATTTTCATGTGTGGAGGGGCAAAGTAAAACAGTTCCTCAAACTGCTGTTGGTACTCAAGGACCAACTTGTTTCCCTGAGTCAAAGAAGAGAATTCAGTCGCCTTCCGATCTCTGAAGCTTGAGGGATAATAATTTGATAGGAACATTTCCTTGAACTATTCCCATGTTGGTTCCAGATGGGTTGCTAGCAAGATAGGCTTAGTAGCCTTCCACCCTAAATCAACTTCATTTCTTAACTGTAACCCAACACAGATGAGTTTCTGAGGTTCTATGCATTCTACTACCTTAAATATCTTCTTCATAATAATGGTACGGGGGAGGCACCATATATGGGGGAGTGCCATGAGGAGGAAACCATGGAGTAATGCCAAGTGGAATAACCTTCTGCTGTTTCTGTTTCAAGAAGAGAAACAGAAATTGTTTTTGGAAACAAAACAGATGTTATAAGAAATTTTAATGAAAATAATTCCACTTTTGTTACTTTCTTCAGAAACTCATGACCCTTCATTTTAATCATATCTATAACTACCAATTTCCTTATCTCGAACTTACATCATAATTTTACGAAACAAGAAATGTCAACAAATAATAGTAGATTAAAATGCAAATATTCCCATGTTTATGCCATATGTCTTACAAGTTCCCAATAGTTGGTCATTACCCTCTAACTACCACCTTTATTTATGTCTATGTTATTAATGGCCTCTAGGATATCGGTATATATCCTTCACTTTTCCTCAGACACATCCATTTCGTTTTTCAATACTCTAGACTTCTCCTCTTCACCTTTGATTGCTCTTTCCAAGTAACCTTTCACAAAATCAGAGGAAGGTGCTGATGGAGAAGACTGAGCTCCAACCATTGAATTGCTTGTTCCACAATCGGAAGACTGTGCACTTGTCAAATTGCTGTCTCCATAAATCCATCGAAAAAATTTGCAACCTGATCAAGGGGCTGCATTACTCATCAATTTAGTTTTGAAATTATTAGATAATATAGGTCGAATAGTAAAATAAAATAAATAATTATCCCCATTGGATTTAGGACAACACCAGAAACGAAGATTAAAGTTCGTTGTTGTCTTCGCAACGCATACCTTGCACTATCCCTCGCCACAATCACATATGCCTTGGGCATTTGAAGAAATCATTTAGGAAAAGTTCAGGATCGATTTAACGAAATTGTAGACATTCTCCTTGAAATTGCCAATTGGTTGGCTATATTAAGACGCACTATAGACATTTGTCTCGCAGATAGTCTCTGGGAGCATCAGATGCGGAAGCATGGTACGCAGGAGTATCAGGATTCATTGGGTCATCAATTTGTTGTTCACTTCCAAGCTCATTGAACAACTGATCTTGAATAGCTTGTTCCTTAATGTAATTGTGGATCCCACAACAAGCGACCACGATTATTGACTAATCTTCAATATCGTACGCCTTCATACTTTTTAATATGTGGAATCTATTTTTCAATACACCGAATGTTCTCTCAATAACATGACTGGCGTATCCCGAGTCAACAATATAATATTTTCCTTCAAATATTATGAAAACATTTATAGGATTAGATCTATATTCCCTGTCTACTATATGCGGAAAGACAACACAAAAGTTCATAATACATTTTTACCTGATGGGGGATGAGGAAACCCTAAGTTTTCATTGGTTCTTGCTGCATCTAATACCCTTGCATCATGTGCACTACCCTCCCAACCCGCATACACAATGTGAATCGCATGTCGAATGAACATGTACACATAACATTCTGTGTGATCATACCCTTTCGATTACGATAACGTGTCTCTTCTGACCTACGTACGATGGCACTTATATGGGTGCCATCAATAGCACCAATGCAATCCTATTTTCCATCGAACATAAGTCAGTCCATATAATTGTGTAAATTGCATTGATATTTCATTGGAAACATCGAAATAAATAATCACCATCAGAAGTCTCAGTTACCTTGAAATATGGATAGTACTTTGGATTGTTGGTTATCTCTGGAGGTATCACAACAAAATTTGGTGGCCTGATCGTCTCTAGTGATAAATTTAGCATTGCTTGCAACACCGTGTGGAAGACAGCACTAATCGTCTGTCTTGAACGATTGAATTGATGTTGCATTTGTCTATTACTCAAACCTTGACCTACTATCATGAGGAACATCGCTAGCTGCTCATCTACTCGAATGAAACGGCTGTCCGCTAGCCAACCTCTATGTACCATTCGGTCTCGCAGGTTGAGAAATACATGTCTCTTAAGTCTAAACTCTTGGTAACACACGTCAGCATGACTGCAAGAACCTCAGCTACCCTAACAGGTCCTGTGTAACTACTATCATTCAGAGGTTCTCTCATCCTATACATACTGAGAATGTTTTGGAATTGGTGTACTATAACCATGTCATCATCGTCTGACGATGACCCTGTGATGTCAGTTGGAAATTGATTTGACATCCCTGTATGAATAGACACATTCAATATATAAAGGAATAGAGTCCATAAATGTACTATCTAATAGCATTCTAATCTACTAACAAACAACAATCCATCCTGAAATTGTCATGATTGACAACTACTTACTTTCCTGTTAATATAGTGAAATTAATATGATCTTATATCCCAAAGCTATAAAGAAACACACAATAAGATAAAAAGCATAATATTTCACAATCATAAACAGTCATCTCCACTACTGTAAATCTGAAGTACATGCAATCAAAATAAAACAAAACAACATGAGTCAAACATCAACATCATCCATAGTATGATAAAAGACATAAGTGTGTCAGTCAATATGAGGCATATAAAATCCAAACAAAAGATTTCTGTTCATTCATGCTCCCTTCAAACCATTCATTCAGAAACTGTTACTTTCACTCCTTCAGACCATATAGCATCCATAACCTCCTGTCAAGTCTCACTTCAATAAAAGACATGCGCCATCCAGGGTCACTGTGTATCTTACGCTGCGTTAACACATACAAATCCGTCGGGATATCCTCCAAACTGTCCAGTAGCTTCTGATAGCTCATCATGCTATATGGTCCATCAACAATAGGGTCAGGTGGTCAGGTAACTGCTGAGGTGGCAGAGGTTGATCCCTTTTCCATCCTCCATCGGACAAAGGTTCTAAAGTCCTCAGCGGAGTTCGTGAGTGTCCGTGTGTGGCTCTTCCTCCTACGATCCGTAGGAGTCCTATCAAGTCGCCGCTTCGGAGGAGCTGACCCCTTGGGTGTCCCAGTACAAGCATCACTGTCATCATTATCAGTGTCATGTAAATCATCATCAATTTCAAGGTTAGTTGACGTTGGAGTTACAATTGTTGCCTGTGATAGACCTCTATCCCCACGGGCACTAGAGTCGGAGAAGATCTCTAACAACTCTGGCCACATGGGGAGACCATTTCTTCTATACTTTGCCCAATCCTTGTTTCCCTGTTATTCAAAATATTTTCAATTAATCATCACATTTTTTTCAAAAATTGACAAAAATCCGTTCTATAAACCAAAGATCCTATTCATACCTGAATAGCAGATTCCCATACTGAATCATCAGCTATGGCAGTCCGAGCATTCGCATCCCATCCGAAACCAGTTGTTTCTAACAAAGCCCTGAAGCTGTTGTACTCCTTGCGTAACTTATTCATCTTGTTACGCAGTTGTACTTTCGCAAAGGGCCTTTTGAATTCGGCTTCAAGCCCTTTTGTAATGTTGTCCCAACCAACCTTTGTGAATGTTGAGTTTGTCTTCAATCCGTTTTGGACATTATCAACCATGAGATTGATGAATGATCTTAGCTCTGCTTCATTCCAGATTATAGTAGTACTTTTGGGGGTTGGGGATCTTGGGGATCTCATATCTCTGAACAATCATTAGAGGGAAGGTAACATATTCAAACACAGACAAGAACATGGAAAAAAAATTCAAAGAAATAGGAATAAAAATATTTAGCAAAAGAGGAAGAAAAAAAAGGTAGGTTACACTCAATGGATTGTGCTTGGATTCTATGATCCATTAACATTTACTGGTTGTTACTTCACACAATTTAAACTAAGAACATTAGATTTTGATTAATTTTTAAAGCGGGTTAGACCATAATTAAGATGATGTCTATAATGTTCAAAGAATGGGATAATTTGTTTTTGCAACTTGCAATTTGCTAGATTTTTAATGAAAGCAAGTGCATAAAAAGCAGGGGCAGCCTACCCATGATTGCTAGTACTTTTAAAAGTCCCAGTCAATGGGTACCCAAACACTCTTCTATGTAGGTTTCTATGGTATAAAGCAGAGTTCTATGAAGCTCAAGGACTCTTGGATTTCTCAGCCTAACTCCCTTCATGATGTCATTTGACACAATCATGGGTAAGTGTTGGGGAATAAAATGGTTGGTTCATCATAGAATAACATTAAGCCAAAAGCCACCAAATTCAGATCAACCCAGGTATCCAAGTAATCCCATAGGCACCGGAGGTAGCCGAAGCACTTAGGCAACAAGACGTACACCTATTTTTTTTTAAATAAATCTATTATATCTATTGTGGCAATGATATAATTATGCTTAATAATTTATCAAGAATCTACACTTTAAGGAAAAGACATGAATCAACACTTTAAGCAGCATCAATTGTATGTTTGTATAAGCTACATAAACACATAAATTTTCCAATTAGTACAAACAAAACACAAATATGATCAGAAATTGTACTAAATTCATAAGCAAGCTCATAGTTGGACTTAAAAACTAAAAGTAATCCTAGGGCAACCAGTTCTATATGTGGACACATTGACAGAACTAGAAGTGATCCAAATAATATTAGCTAACAAAACTTTTAGCTTGAGCATGTAATAAGAACATGAATTTCTCACAACCAATAACCATACTTAAAAGTTAACAGAGAAGAAGACAGGAAAAGGAGAAAAAAAAGAAGAGAAGAAGATTGAAAGACAGAGCTTTCAATCTTCTTGACAACCAAACTAAGCCATAATGTATGCACAAGTCATCCCAAAATATGCTTCCTACTGCAGTTCAGATTATTGTCATCTTTGAACTTACCATAATACAGTTTCTGTATGCGCATTTGGTTCTGGCTGTGAATTACTCTGTGTACCCGTATGTATGTGTGCTATATATCTACATAAATGGGTGGCATAATTTATTTATTTATTTTTGGATGTGAGAATCCTTGAAAGACCACTGTAGTGTTGCTGGCTGTCATTGTTGTAAGTTGTTTACTGCCGGTGATTACCTGTGGCTACTAACGGTTGGTAGTTTTTCAGATCCCATCTGGCTCTGAAAGTTATGTTTCTGGGAAAAACAAATACCCTGTCCCTTGAGTATTGAACTGAACAATCTAATATAGACTCTATGGACTATAGGTTTGGCTGTGAACCTAATCTTGTTTGAGAATCAGTATTATTTTCAGATGAAGTGGTTGATGGTTTAGATGGGGTAATGAAGAGTGTTTATGCCGTAAACTCGAAGATAAACCATTTATTAAATAGGTAAATGCATCTATCTTAAGGTCCTAACAAACTCAAAATCTGAAGCAGTTTCATGCCTTTGAAGCTAATAAGGGTTGCATTTGGCAGTTGTGAACTTCAGTATCTTTTTAGGAAGTTCAACTGTGAAAGCCATAGATGAACCTTATGTAATAAGAACATGAATTTCTCACAACCAATAACCATACTTAAAATTTAACAGAGAAGAAGATAGGAAAAGGAGAAAAAAAAGAAGAGAAGAATATTGAAAGACAGAGCTTCATGCCTATATACCAAAGGGAAAACCAGAGAAGAAGAAGAGGACGAGGGGGAAAGATGGGGAGGGTGTTACTCCTTTATAGATATAACATAAAATCTGCTGAGAAAGAAAAAAAAATTACTTCAAGAGTAGCACTTCTTATACGGCCCAATCAAATCTGTTGCTATTAAACTGATTTCTAATATCAACATATCAAAGTCAGATCTTCTTCAAACCATGGTCGAAGATCTCTCTTGGGAGGCCTTGAATGCCCAAAGTGTTGCTCTAATCAAATGTGTAGAATCAACTCATATAGATTGTGAAATCAGGCTGGAAATTAGAACAAAAACAGGGTAGCTGCAGGTTAAGAATTCAGGGATTCTCAGATGAAATTCAATACCAATATAAATCGAGAATTAGAAGAAAAAAAAGCCCTAAATTGAACAAAAGCGGTGGCTCAGGAAGGCAAGAAGATCACCTAATTCAGATGCTTCAGATGTTAAATAACAAGAGGAACCTGGCCTTCAAAGAAAGTACTGACTGATAACCATTCAGACCACTCAATAATCTCGAACATGTTCATCAAAATACAGAGCAGAAATAATAATAAGAAAAATATGAAAAAAATCACTTACCGAGCTCTCCTATGAGTGAACGGTTGTGGAAGGAGTAGCCGAACCTTCAAACAGAGTCCTCGGAATGGTATACTCTTCAGATTTGAGGGGAAAACCTCGCTTTTATCTTTGGAGGTGAGACATCTCTGAAACCATACGAATCTCTGCACGAATGAAGCGAATCTGCTGTATGGGTTCACGAGATGAGAAGTAGATCGACCAGTCTAGGGTTCACGAGATGAAGATGGGGAAGGAATCATACGGTTTCAGAGACAGAGGAGGTTCAATTTCTGCCGTAGTTTGCGTTCTTCGTAGGCAAATCTTGACTTCTTCTCCTTGCACTATGAAGAGGGTGACGATCGTTGAAGGGAGGCATACTGTTGAAGAGGGTGACGATGGTGGTTGGTGCTCCACCAACGAGATGAAGCTCCCCGTCGTCGGTTACGCAGGAGGGGCAGAGCTCCCCGTTGTCGGGTATGCAAGAGAAGCAGCTCCTCTTCAACGGTTGAAGAGGAAGGGGGGTGTCGATCTTCGAATGAAGCTCCCCTTTTTTCATAGATTTTTAAGTAAAAGTGTCGGTCGATCGTGGAATTGTGCCCCTTTTTTGTTTCGAGAAACAAGTGAAACAAGTAAAACTTGTTTCACCATTCATGTTTCTTGAAGCATAAATTGTTATAAATTTCAATTTATGTTTCAAGAAACAAGTGGAACACAACACTTTAATAAAATGGTATTTATGCCGTTTCTGTGTTTCTGAGAACAAGAAAACACAGAAACACGTTTCTGGTTACGTTATCAAACGGGCCCTAAGTTTCTCACAAATTTTGGTTTCCTTAATTTTTTTCATATATTACTAAACTTATAATTCCCTACAATGATAAATGTTCATATTTGCTACAAAGAGAGAAGAGGTAAGATTCTATTGGATATCTTATCTCATCCAAATATATTACAATATCTAAGAAAAAGGCTGGGCATACTGCTAGGGTGCCTAACATGTGTTATTCTCTCTCCTTGTCCTTTTGTGTTTAATCTTGTGATTGGTGCATGTCGTCAGCTTTCGCATGCCCAATCCTCTTCCAAATATCTCTTAATCTAATTAAAAAATATATTATAGGTAAGAAAGGAAAATTAATAGCTCGCTCAAACTTGAGATCTAGTGAGCATGGGCATTACACACCATAACTGCACCAATTGCGCTAAGCAATTGTTGTTACTAATTAAAGATATCATTAAAATATACAATAGATAAATTAATATCATTAACTCCCAAAATAGTAAATATTTATTATTTAATACAATTATTTATAAATTAATCTCATTACTAAACAATGTCATACAATGGACAATTAAGCATGTAAATTTATTACTGTCAAATCCAATACATGAATATGCTTGTATAGAGATTTTGTATGTGATTAGACTACAAAATTTTAAAAAATATTTAATAAAACAACACTAACATGATTAATAAATAATATTAGTTTTTAAAAATAATTTATAAAAACATTACAAAACTGTTACTAAATCTGGATTTTTATTTAATCATACATAAAATTATCTTTTCTTGATATTCTCTAGTAAGATAATATATTCTATGTTGAATATCTCTTTTATTCACAATCAAACATCGTGAATTCAGTATACTGATATATAATCAGGAAAATATCAACCATTGGTGTGATAAAATTCGTAGTGTGTACCTGTAATGATAAGGACCTCTTATGTCAATGGATTAATTGAATTCTATTAGCGAAAATCTAGTTCCTCATCAATTGGAACTAACACCTGTAAACTCTTGTGTAATTAATCCAGTTCAATAAACACACTATATGTACACTTATACTTATGTATTGTAATAATCATTCCTAATAATACAAAGTGTTACAACCTTATGAATAAGATGTCCAATCACATCCCTAGTTAAGAACGATTCAGGTGAATAGCTAAGGACAACCATATCCTATCAATAATCACTGACAATGAATAAATTTTAATATTAAATGAAAAAAGAAATTCATATTTAATGGACACACTTTCAATAATAAGTACTATTCACACTCTCAGGTTAAGAAATTTCTTTATTATTCTCATCATCTCACTTCTTAGTAAAGTTTAAGATAACCCTTTACTACTGCAATCTCATTGAATCACCACTGGAAGGCTTTTACTTTGTGTATCTTTCTTCTACTAAATTTACATCTTTTAAGCTTTTACCAACTCTAACATTAGAAGAGGGAATGGATTAAGAGAGTTTTTCATCATAACAGTCTCACCTCCGACAACATCTACAAAATCTTTTAATTTGCAGAGTGTAAATAAGATTGGTTCAAAACTATGGTCCCCATACTCAACTGGAGTAGAGTAGTATCCAGTGGCACAAAAATAATAGAGCAATTTACATCCCCCTCCCCTGTATTTTACTTTTATTCCAACCCCCTCCCTTGTGTTTTCAAATATTTCGTAGACCTCCTTTGTCAGTTAACACTGTTAGTAGACTGTTAGTTGTGGATGTTAAAATACGATTCTACCATTTGTCTTTAATAACTTATTATTTTTTTTCATTTTACCCTTATCCCTACACTCATAACCCCCAATTTAAAACCCTTACTTTTAACTCACATCCATCACCACGACAGAGAGGAGTTTGAACCAAGCAGGCATGATCGACAGCGACGGAAAGATCAACGGTGACAGAGAGATGGAGAGGGTGAACCGAATGATAACATCTTTGCAAACAAAACCAAACTTATTCAACAGACCCTTCGTAGTCTCCAATAGTCGTTTGTCACTGCGATGCTTATCGCAGAACTACCATCGATCGTAAGTTCCAGTTCATCGCTTGTCAAGCTACCGCAGACCTCCCCTGTTGATCGTAAGTTCTAGTTTGTCCGTCACTTGCCATGCTAGTTGATGCTCATCGTCGTCGATTGCTTGTCGTAGTTCACTGTTCGTCAGGCTATTACCTTAGTCTACTTACAAGTGAGAGACGAAAGTGAAGATGAGTTCTTCACTCATCTTCGAATGGGTATAATAGGCCATTAACATTCAACAGGAGTGATTTGGGTATTAAAAAAATATTTTAAAATTTTAACAAACAAAATATGACGGAGTCACATTTTTTGTCAAATTTGTCAAAAGACAAGGGAGGTCTGCAAAATATTTGAAAACACAGGGGAGGGATTGGAATAAAAGCAAAATACAAATGAGAGGACATAAATTACTCTATTTATTCAAATCTCTATGTTAATTTTGTCTACCATAGGAGCCTGGTCAGCTGACTTACTACTCGGTCAACAGTTTCTAACACATTGATCTTAAAAATAGTTGCCTTGACATAATCAGCACCATCTATTTCTTGTGAAAGTACACCACCAAAAGACTTAATTGAGGTTTTGTTTGATTGCAAAAGCAATGCAAATTTTGTATGCAAATTTTGTATTAATTTTATATGGGAAATAAATTACACATGTACAATAATCCTGCATATTTATTTTTTAACAAAAAATGCAAGTAAAATCAGAACCCTCGACTTCGCGGTCGTTGCTTCTCTTGATTGAAATATTAAAATCTTTGAAGTTGAGAACTGTAGATCTGGCATCTTTGGTACTGATTCTCTCTCTTTCAGAAGCTTAAAAGTAAATATTGGTTCTCTCTAAGAAACTCTGAATCTTTGATCTCTCTGAACATGTTGATTTTTTTCTCTCTCTCTCTCCCTTCTCTGAGAAGCTTGGTAGCTCCGAGCAAGAGTTGCTTTTTTACCTGAGAAGTTTGAAAGTTTTGATTTGATCAAAAGTTGAGAAACTCTGCTTTGATTGGATATTAGATCTTTTGTATTTTGATGTTTTGAATTTAAATAGCATGAATTGAATTCAACAAGTGAAAAAATCCTAAATTTTTTGTTTTATAGTTTTTTATCTGTATTTTTCATTCTTCACTTCCTACTTTCCTTCTTTGTTTTATAAAGCATAGTTGGAATCGAAACATGAGAATTAGTTTTCATTGCCCATCTATATATACTATTATGTTTTTTTCATATTCTGCATTGTATCATTTTGTTGGATGAGGAAGAGACTTAGATGTTTGAGGAAGCTTCTTTGGGTTAATTTTTCTTTATAAATAACTCCTCATCCATTCCCTTCCATGATGCCACTCACTACTTTATAATAGAACATTGCCTATTTACCTCTAGCTTCTTCAAAGTTCAAACTACTCTTTTCGAATCTATTCCATCCCAATTACTAACATGCTTCATAGATCATAACTAAAAAATTTTAATAGTTGTTGATGAGTTTTAATCATAGACTTATTGTTGAAGCTACCTTAATTTTATTTCACTACAATTTTTGTCTATGGGTCTTCTTATTGATTGTTTTTCTACTATTGTCCCAAACACTATATATGCTTCAATGGAGCTACTTCTATTAATGGAATTGAAAACTTTCAAAACTAGTTTATTCAGGTCAAAAGGCGCTAGAACAAACTATAATTTTTGAACATTTAGTACTACTATTCTAATGTGATTGTGTGCTTTAATACAAATATAGCTTATATGGATAATATTTTAACAAGTCCATTTTAAGTCAAGTATAAACTATTGTCTAGTTGAGTTATTATAAAACTTTTGAGTTGATTGATTGAAACCTATAATTCTTTAGTATTGATTTATTATATTATTACTAATGTTTGAATTTTGAGTATATCCAAATTTCACTAGTCCTATATCTATATTTAAAAAAATCTTGTTATTCCATAATATGTATAATAGTTAATACCATAATCTGTCAAATCGGATTATATGTTGGCTAAGGTTGTTGGATTAATTTTTGTGCTTTCTTCTAAAATTAGATTATATTACCTTTTTATGTTCCTTTAAAAATTTTGGGCATTAATGTGATTATATAACTTGCTAATATTGCATACTAGACTCTTTTAGAGAAATTATAAATTGATAAAGTATGATATAAAGATTCTGGTTTTTTTATGGTAAACAGGACAGAGTATCCAAATCATTTAGAATTCTACCAAAGAAGACTTATTTTTATTTTTACAGTGAAAAATGTAGATGATAAGTTTATAGATCAAAAAGTAATTACAATTGTTAAAAGATGTTTTGGTGAAATATTATATTAACCATATCTATATCTAGTTAGGATATCAAATCATGTTTATGTTGTTCTAGACTAAGTTAGATAAGCTTCATTGATAATTATTTCTCTTAGATAAATTATTTAAATTTGGATTATTGTTTTTCTATCTTATCACAATATTATAATTTTACTTTTATTTTTTTACCATGGTAACATTAGGTTGAATGATTTTTATGGAGGATCAAATGTAGAGGAAGATAAAGATTCTAAGAAGAAACTTATTATTAAAATTACATTCTCAATAGCATTGGCAGTAGCTGTGGACAAGTCAATCTATAGGAATATTTATTATAATCATCGTGATTTAAAATGTGTTTATTAAAGTTAGACGAGGATTACAAACATGTAATTTGGATGAATATAGATTGCATTCAACGATTTGTTAATATTTTTGAGAACTAGATTGTCTTCACGACAAAGTTGATTATACTATTGAAGAATCAATAGTAAACATCCTACACACAATCTTTCTCAATTAAAAGAACCGCGGCATAAGTTTCTATACGAAAAGATTTGAAAATACCATAACTCATTACTTCCACATGGTTATAGATGCTAATGCTATAATAGACATGCAAAAAGTGTTCATTAAGGATCTTATTGTTGAAACCCCTTAAAAATTCAGAATAATCCTAGATAGATTTGAGGCATAAAACTTGAATACAATAAATATTTATGAATATTAAACTTATGATAATTTAATATTTGGTAATAAAAGCAACATATTTATTTTAAAATTAAATAGGTACCGTAAATGACACATATATCCCAATGAGTGTAAGACCTACGTATGAAGTTATGTTTCAAGGTCGTAAGCAATATACCACCTAAAATGACATGTGATTTTGATTTCAAATTAATATACGTCTTAGCTGGATATGAGATTCAATGTTTGAATCCAGGATACTGACATATACTATTCATAAAGAGAACTCAATTGCGCGAGGTCATAATTCACATATTCAGCATCTGTTAGAGTAGCATTTATCTCAATAATATTTCTTTTTTTATGAAAATACTATCTTGTTAATGTTGGGTTCTCACTCTTATATGATAATATTATCTTGTTTCGAGGTGTACGCTACCATATTAATGAAGTTCAAGGTAGGACACCTCAAGCTGAGATCGAATTATTTAATCATAGGTATTCATCCCTAGAGAATCATATTGAACATGCATTTGAAGTTTTGAAGAAGCGATTTAATATCATAACTATTGAGCCTAAATTCCTGTTCTAGATCCAGGTTGATATAGTTATGGCATATTATGTCTATAATCACATAAGAACGGTAATAACAGATGATTATCTTTTATAAGCTGTTGATAAAAACCAACTAAATCAACTAAAAATCTCGAACATGAGTCTAATGTCTATATAGTGCAACACCATAGTAGGATGACAAAAGCAAGAGGAGCTAGATTAGGACTGTAATTATGAGACAAATATGGGTTGATTATAGCAGAAGGTGGCGTAATCTCCATTAAAGCATCGATTGTAATTTTTTTATGTGCTATACGTGTAATAAGATCAAAGTTGGATTATGTTCTTGATTGTGATTTAGAATAAAATTATAAGATCTTGACGACAAAGCACCAAAGTTGTGTTTTCTATTTTTTTTCCACTATATTACTTGCATGCTTTGTGTACATTAATCTATGTTAATTTTCATTCATAAAACATGCTTTCTTATATTTATATCGTTTCTAGGAATATCGAGTTTAGGTGATCTCATTCTTTTTTGTTATTCAGTTTTATTTTAGAAATTTTGGAATGAAAATAAAGACTTTAGCTAATAGGAGTACTATTATTGTATTTGCTAGTGGCATGGCCCATGTAAAACTCACATGCTCAAATGAAATTTTGATGAAATATTTGATACCTGAAGCTATTTTATTAGGTATTACAATATAGAAGGATGAATTAAGCAACAATAAATAGAAAAAAAGAATGTCACTTGGACTGACCAAATGGATGAAACAATGATTCGGTGTCTCCAAGTCCAAGTAAGGGAGGGAAAAAAAAAATCTGTAAAAGGTCAGCTTATATTGTTGTTGCTAAATAGGTAGAATTTAAATCATCCACAACACTATGAGAAAGCAACAAAAGAAAATGTGATTAATCGCTTTGAAACAAATAAGCAAACCTTTAGAAATCTACTTCTTTTTTAGAGCAAAGTGGGTTTAGTTTGGACTACACAGAGAAGCAGTTGAAGGTAGAAGACCAAATATTGTATCCATTTGCTACTAAGGTATGTATTTTAATGATTAAAAGCATAAGTATTTATTTGATTTTATGATTTATTTATATTATCATCATATATTAATATAATATTTTCTTTTGATTTAGAAATGAAAAGAATTCATAAATTTGAGAAACATGACTTGGTCTCTATTTCAAGAACTTAAAAAAGTTGTGGGTGAAGATCATACCACAAGAGAAATTTTCAGTCAATCAAATATTCTGTGTCGAAAAAAATATAAGAGAATTACTGATGAAGAACCTACCCATACATCCATCTAATGAACCATATGGAGATTGGTGAGACCGATGGGAGTAAAGGTTTAAACCCCAAATCCCAATGTCCACATCACATTCTGGAGAGGGGAGTGGTGCTGGTGCATCACATGATGTGCCTCGAGAGAAAAGAAAGCGAAGGTAACATCGGGTGACCAAATATTTATTATTGCTACATCTATAGATCGTTTGGTGACTGTGGTCTAAAAGAGACATTTTTTTTCTCTAAACCCACTTTATTTAACTGTAGCTTGGCACTGGGCAAATTGTCTTGTTGGTTTTTGTATATCTTGTGCATCTCTGAATTTGTATGATTTATGTAGTTGATGTGATTCTATTGAAAGTTATGTGTCATAATTGAATAATATCCCTTTTTTCTATAGATTTTGATGAGGTTAGTCAATTTTGGTTCAAATAGCAATATATGAGTTTATGTTAAGAAATGATTTAAAATGACAAGTGTTATCAACATTTGAATTGATTACTAAATTCCATCACACTATCTAGGGCAGCTGATGAGTTTTCAAATCTAAGATATTTTATTCATTAATAGTCTACACAATCTGGACGAGGAGTTAATAAATTACAAAATGAATCCAAATCTATGGTAGTTATTAGGCCTAACCGGTTGATTGATGTTCATACCAGACCAAACCAAATTAAACATATATGTTTGTTTTGGGTTGAGTTTTGTGACATCGGTAAAAACCAAAACCAAATCAGATTGATTGAATTCATTGATAAAAATGAAAAAGACTTAACACTAAAAAAAATAAGACAGATCGATAGTAATTTGACAAGAAATCGAAAATCTACAAGAATAAAAAAATTTCCATTGATTTCCATATGTTAGACTCGATAGTAGTTAATTACAAACCAATAACAAACAGTAATAAAAATTAGACCAAAATGGACTGATACTTATTTAATATAAAACGTTAATAAGTGTGGGTCAATACAATGGGGATGTGTTGTCGTTGGTTAGAAGTTAGCTATGCGGTTTTGTCTAAACCAATTATAACTGATATGGGATCATAACATACTGTTAGGTAACATTTTTTTAATAACTTCACTCCGACACCAGGTTTGCTTTTTTACCTTGGGAGAATTCAACATATAAGCTGGATTACAAGTTAAAAGAACCGATAACCATATCAAAATGCATCAAATTCATTTTTTAACCAATGTGGGATCAAACCCCCTCATATGACTGATATGAGATTAATATAAATAAATTATAAAAGGATACAATCCAATATAAGGAAGGAGGAGCATGTGCCTCCAGCCTTAGGGCTGGAGTTTGAGTCATTTGAAGATTCTTGTGAATTTTATAATGATTTTATTGATAAAGTGATATTTGGCATTCTGAAGAATTCCAGGCAGATCTTTCTTTAATACATTCAAAACGCATGTTAAAACAGTAAGTTATTATGAAAAACAAGTCTCAATGTATACACAAATTATAACGCCCTGACCCTATTAACCTTGGGACAATAATATCCTCTTTAGCCTATGGACGTCAAAGCTTTAAAATGTGTTGTACTATGTTAAAGAGGCTAGAGGTTATCGATTAGCCTAGCAAGCTCCCCCTAAGCGATGTGAGATTAAAATTTGCACACCCTCATTGATCTCCTAAACCCCCTGGTACTTGCCATATTCTTGGTGGGGACACCTCACCAATCTCCTAGCAGGTTCGCTACACTAATCGTATTCTTGGTGTCACATTCTCCCCCCTTTGGGCACATCCTTGTTCTGGCCCCATATGCTGTCGGAGTCCGTTGTGGTCCCATAAACAAGGCGGGTATATGCATTGGACACGATTTGAAAATTGTGAATGTTATGTGATAGGTGAACATACTTAGGGAATGTATACTCTATGGAAGAGGGATTAGAGATCTCGTAATCCTATACAAGAAATTAAGATGACCTAATTCATAGGCTTTACATGATTGATATGCCTCTTACACTATTATGTCAATTGATAAAACAATTCTTTCATGCTAATATGTTGTGAATGTTATTATGGTGTTTTGAAGATTATCATATGTTATCTCATGTTTTACTATTAATGATATGCCATATATGTATCATATGTCCAGATTTATATGAATATGATGTTATGCCATAACAGTATATGATAGAATTTCATTAGGGATATAAAGAAAAGAATTGGACATATGTTTTTCATATTCTTAGCTTCAGAACTAGAACCTAGATTATACTCATTTCCAGCAAGGGATTAGGTTTTGGATGAGGACACTAAAATAGAACTGAGGATAAGATTTCTCACAAGGGGAGTACACTATCCTCTAGAATAGAATTAGAATGAGGGTAAGGATGAGAATTTCCTTACTCCTCGAGAACTAGATCAAGAACTTCCACAAGGGGAGCTCATATGATTCCAGACCCTGTCTGGTCAGCCGGAGTTAAAGAAAAAATGACTCATGATGGTGTTCAACCTGGTAATGCAAGAAATGACAACTGTCAAATCAAGTTGTGTTTCTTACCCATACAAGGCGTACACATGTAGTAGAACAAGAGAAACTTGCATCAAGTTAGTTAATTTAAGTCATATTGCATATAATGTTCCTATGTGTAAAATGTGTTTATTAATGCATATATGGTCCTATGCTTTGACTCTCTGAACTGTTGAACTCACATTTTTATAATTACTTCCAGACACAGATGATGGAGCATGTGAATGTGTAGACTGCACTAGAGGCTAGAAACAATAGGATGATAAAAATGATGATAGTTATTTTCCATTTTAATGATATGGAGGGCATTAGATTTTTTTAAAGGTTTTGGATGATACATGTTGATTTGATTTTATTTATTTCCCTTAGACTATGTTTCTGAAACATATAATAAATAATTGACATTGCGACCAGGCATTGAAGTACTTAAATACTTGACTTGGTATTTTGATGTATAATAGATTTTCACGTAATTAGAAAAGAAGACCTCTTAGATGTAAAAAAAAAATAAAAATAAAAAAAAAAAAAACCAACTTATAATCACATGAAAATTAGAAAAATCCAATTGCGAGATCACTGCCAGCGAGGGTGGGACGCTTGCCTTTAATCTGGGTTTGGGTCATCATACAAGTAGTATATTTTTAAGATGGTTAAAAAAGAGAGTGGAGGAGAAGCTTTCATGTTTTAACTTTTAACACAACATATGGACATGTTGATGGAAAACAGTTCAAATGATGTTGATGATGGTAACCCGGTCTCATGGTATGATCAATTGTACAAGCGTGCCATACAAGTTGTGGGGGGAGGAGTGATATCTAAAGAACATTTTTTAGGTTGCTTTGCAGGCACCATAATAGTCATTAAGGTTTATGATATAGGATCTTCTGGGAGGAAAAAAAGACAAAAAAAAAAACACCCACAGTAGCCCAACCAAATCCAACAAGAAATGCTACTGCAGAAGAACCTTCTTCACAAGTGCATCGACGGGGTCGGCCAAAGCAAAATGGAAGTCAAGAAGCACATAAACAGGGTAGAGGGAGAATGATTTGAAACCATAACAATGGAGCTAAAGAGATACTCAGAAGTCTCAAATAGAAGAGGTGAAGAGTTTCCTGAAAGTATTTCAAGAAGAACGGTAATGTATTGGGGCATAATGCTGGTGTGAGATAAGAGGGAAGATCAAATTTACTCAAGAGGAGTGGGAAAAGCTAATTCCAGGTGGAAATAAGATTTCTACTTCGTAGAGTGGAGGCCAATTGCCGCAGCATTACATTTGTGATGGTCATGAAATTTGACTTTGTTCTCTCATTCAAATAGGAAAATGAAACAATCAATATTTGGAAGACGCACAGAATCGGTTGCATAGCTAAACCTGGAACTTGAGCTGTTGTAGACCCTAGTCTTCCAGATCCTTTTGGTAGGCTCTGCAAGACTTCAGTCTTTTCCTGCAAGTCATTTGAGTTCTGATCTTCCTATTATTCAATTATGACCCATCCATGGCTGGTCCAGGGTTGCCACATAAGACGACTATAATTTTTTCATCCATTCAATCACCTTGCACTGCTGCAAATGGGAGTGGAGAAAAGAAAGGGAGACTATATATTAACAACAGACTATATACGGCAGTCAAATTTCATGGCTATAAACCATAACAAACATCACCAACTTTCACCATTTTCAGGATTGTCAAAATTCCAAATCGGAAGCTACTTCAATCACTGTTAGCAATGATAAAGAGCTAAACTTGAATAGCTGGGCCCTTATATTCACCCGTGATCATATAGAGATCATCTGGTGTGTCTATCTCCTCAAGCCATGCATAGTCTTCTTCCTTTCCATCAATTATGTCAACTCCATTTTCTATTGCTGCAGTAACAGTCAATTTAGTCCACTACTCTCTCGTAACATAGAACTATGGAATCTCTTCAAGAGTTTTAGTCACAAACTACTTACAGAAGCTGGAATAAGGGTAGTCATGGTAGTAGGTACATTTCCTGCCAGCAGCTTCTCGATAAGGAGGAGCAAGAATGTCAAGCACTGCACAAGTGGATACTGCAGTGAAACAATGGATGTTACCTCCACTTTTGGGGTACAATACAGAGGTTCCACATGATGCTGTTAGAACTTTGTCCACTGTCAACTTTGCCAATCTAACTGCCAAAGAGAGAGGAAGTTTTAGAATTTCCTGATCAGCCAAGTAATAGTTTGAAAAACAAGTCATATGAGCAGATTGGATATTGTGTAAATGTCACAGCAATGAATATCCATTCTCCAGATCACAAGATAAGGACCTTTGAAGATGTTATTTACCAATGGTACAAACCACTGATGCAATAATCAATTCGAACCATTTCTTATATGTGCCACATAGGTTAGAGTCCCATCAAACACAGTTACACTGCTCCAGAGCATCTTTCTTTTGGGCTGTCCAAAGGGTAAGTGAAGAATATTCTATAAAAGTTAGTCTGCTAGTAAGTGCAAATGGTATGTATGGCCAGTGGAAGTTCCTGACTATAACAGGTACATTAGTCAGTGCCTAAAGAGAGTCCACATTGCTATGGTATGGTGCCTGATCTACAATATATTTCATGGAAGATAATATCAGATGCTACATGGTGGCCTCTAAACAGTGAGGAAGAGTTGAACCTTTAAGAACAATGTGTGCCAGCACTTTTTTGGGATGGTGGGAAAAAAGCGAGAGAGTAGTTCTTATGGCACCCAAGTGACTCAGTAAAACTATAAGGAAAATTTTGGATCTTGAGCACTCAAAACTCACATGATTTTAGGGCATGCACCAAGCAGATTAAGAAAAGGTCTAAGCCATAAAAAATTCCCACCTTTCTGGAGTTGAAGCTCCACAAATATAGGTGGACGTTTCAACTTTTATGGCTGTGGAAATCAGATCTGAGAGATAGAAACATGTGGAAACATGTGATTCCCATGATACCAATCATTTTCAACTGACTCAATGAAAATTAGGACATAGACCTGATGAATTGGATCCAAACCAATCTAAGTTGAACTAAGATGGCTACAGACAGGACCAGGTTTTTTTTTTTGTGGTGGGGGGTGGGGGTGTTGAATCAGTGATGTCAAAACTTGAAGCCAGATCGTTCATTTGCTGAACTCACTTGTTGGCATCATTGGCAGTCAACCACATAGGCACATACATACATACACATACACATATGGCTATCACCAGCCACACATCAGATAACCAACCTCACAAAACATCCTGCATAGCACACATCCACAATATCCACAAAACAATGCAAACCACAACATAAGGGGATACGTGGTTCGACAACATGCCTACATCCACAGTGCAATTGATCATTTGGGCTACAACCCAAATTTGGCCTTGGTACAATGCACAATACATTGATTTTGTGGCACCCACCAGAAAAGAGCTACAGACCCTAACTTATGTAGCTACAGTTACAAGGGAGAACCCCCCCAATTTAGGTAGCACCCACTACCAAGGAGCACCAATCTCTCTATCAAGCACCCATTAGATAGCTTCAATACTTAACAACAAATGGACAATAGCAAGTCCTAATTTAAAGCTCAACTAGTCTAAGCATTTCATCATACACTTGCCTAAAACTAGTACATACATGGGAATACAAACAATAAAGGTTAACTCCAACCATTGTTGTCTTCCCCTTTGTGCGGCTCACATTCACTGATGCTTCTTCGCTATCGGAGCTTCAATCGATTCATCATTTGGAGCTTCTTGAAGCTCCACACAAACCCTATGTGTGTTCTCTTTCCTCCTCTTCTTCTTCTCATCTCCTCTTCACAAGCCCTTGATGATGTCTTGATGAACTTGAAGAATCCTTCCCAATGATGCAAGATCAATGAATAGCTTGAAGGCAATCCTTCAAAGGCTTTCTCCTTTCTTGAGTGAGGTTCTTCTATTCTTTCTCAGACCACTTCCTACCCTTCTATTTGGCTCAAAAACCCTCTCTCATCATGTTTTTCATAGAGCCAAGGACCACATATAAGACCCCCGATGTGGTTCTTCTTTTCTTCCTCAAACCACTTCCTACCCTTCTATTTGGCTAAAAAACCCTCTCTCATCCTGTTTTTCATAGAGCCAATGACCACATATAAGACCCCCAACGTTTTTGGCACTTAAAATCCCGCAAAAGACATGTTTCAGTTTACAACCGGCTGGAACATTTCAGAATTGAGTAAAGACAAAAATACCCCAGACAATTCTACCCTTATACCCAATTTACAACAAGAAATAACTCTATCCAGAGCTCTGAGTTGCTTGATTCTTATTCCACATGAAAGCTAACTCAAAGGGCTATAACTTCCATGTTTAAAAGTTTTTATTCCTCCATAGAACTGCAATGTTCGCCTTCTAGAAGGCCTCCAGCTGTCTCTTAATCTTTGTTTCACTGCTGTAAGAGAGTACTATTGAAGGTGGTTTGAAGCCCAGAAGATCGTAGCAGCTGTGAGGATATCCCTTTTCATCCCTAAAACTGCCCTAATTCTGTTGGGGTCATAACTCCTCAACCACCCACTGAAGGGACTGATCTTTTGGGGTTTTATTGGAACCTACAAGGGAGCAGCTCGATCAGGAGAACTTGTCCATCAGACGTATGTAAGAACAATTTCTGAAACCTTCCTATTTAACCTAATCTGGTGACCTGCAGCTAGGGTATTTGCTGTACTGTTGGGAGGTGTTAATATCATCAATTAGAGATTATTGGAGCATTGTTTGAGGATCCTAACTGGGGTTGGATAGTTCCTACCTAGCTTTAAATCATATGTAAGCCACACTGCACTCGCCTACCTCAAAACACGAACACCATAGATCATATGAAATTTATAGTGTGCATATGGCTAATGGCCTAGTTGAAAGTAAGCAGAAATCAAGGTAAGAAAGGAGAAGCATGAGAGAAGAGAGAAGAGAGAAGAGAGGAGAGGATGAGAGAATGAGAGGAAGGAGAGAGGAGAAAAAGAGAAAGATAAGTGCAATGTCTTGGGGGAAGAGAAATCGATTCTCTCCCCCCCCCCTCTATACTGATTTTCTAACTAGTTATTTATGAGAAATTACATACTTACCCCCCATACTAACATAACATAGCCAAGCGGGCAAGGGCTTTTTCCAGCCGTTCAATGGCCCCTTCACGTAGTTCTTCTGAATTTCGAATAGTGGAGGAAGACCTCCGAGGGATAAGAGAAATAGGGCTGAAGAGAGAGCCAAAAAAGGATCATTCGCATATAATCCTGCATAATCTCGAATATTATCAGTTCCGGTATGTAGACCAAATGAGGGAGCACCCACCACCAATTTAGGTAGCACCCACTACCAAGGAGCACCAACCCCTCTATCAATCACCCACTTGATAGCTTCAATGCTTACAGTCTTACACTGAATGGACAATAACAATCCCAATTTAAAGCTCAACTAGTCTAGCCATTTTTGCCATAAACTTGCCTACAAAATAGTACATACATGGGAATACAAACAACAAAAGTTACCTGCAACCAATGTTGTCTTCCCCTTTGTGTGGCTCACATTCATCGATGCTTCTTCACCACCGGAGCTTCAACAAAGTTGTCACTTGGAGTTTTTTAAAGCTTCACACAAACCCTGAGTTTGTTTTCTTTCTTCTTTTCTTCTCTTTCTCTTATTCTCATCTTCTCTTCATAAGCCCTTGATGATGTCTTGATGAACTTGAAGAATCTTTCCCAATGATGCAAGATCAATAAATGCTTGAAGGCAATCTTCTAGTGCTTTTCTTCTTTCATGAGTGAGGTTCTTCTATTCTTGCTCAAACCACATCCTATACTTCTATTTGGCTCCATAACCCTCCTCATCATGTTTTTCATGGAGCCAAGAACCATATATAAGAACCCCAATGTGTTTGGCACTTAAAATCCAGCAAAAGACATGTTTCAGTCTGCAATTGCCTAGCCAGTTTGAGCTTAAGTGCTCTTGGCCAGAATTGCACCCATCACTCTCTCTCTCTAGAGCTTTGATTAATTTGATTCTTTTTCCACATGAAAGCAAGGTTTAAAGTATCGGTACATATCGTACCGTATTGGCCGATACGTATCCCTATCAGCCCCTACCGATGTGATACATGAAATTTTTTAAATCCTTTTGTATCGATATGTATCCTATGATACATACCGATACGCACCGATACACCACCGATACTCTTTGGAAAATTAAAAATTACGGTAAAATGTACGTTTCAGTATGTATCGATATTTATCAGTGCGTATCAGTATGTATTGACGGTACGATATGTACCGATATGGTGCACTACGGTGATATAATGGCCAAGATGGGTCATTTTTCAGAAAAACACGATTTTTTGAGGGGTTTCTTTTTTCGAAGTCGCTGCCAACCATTTTTGCTCTCTAACTAAAGTGGAAATCAAGGTTGGGAATAAGGATTTTACATTTATGGGACAACTACAGACACTGGGTTCTTAGTGCGATACTCTCAATTTAGTATTTAAGTATTTATGCATAATACATATTATATATAGCTTTTTAAACTATTTTTTTATGCAAAAGTGTATATAAAAGTGTTTCCTATCCATTTATGCGCGTATCTTTAGCGTATCTCCGATACGATACAATACCCTCTGATACATATCTTAATTTTGACTGACCGATACAGTGATTGATACCGACGCTTTAATCCTTGCATGAAAGCGAATTCAAAGGACTACAACTTCCATGTTTGCACCTTCAACTCAGATTCAGTGCACGGGTTCCAAAACTGAGCTTCAATCTGATGCATGAGAAGAAACAGCTCCCTGAAGTACACGCTCCATGCCTAAAGATTAAGTCATAACTTCCAACTCCATCATCGGATTGATCTAATTCTTGAATGGTTAGAATGCTAACTCATAGATCTACATTTCTTATGTTCTGAGCTTCTACAAATTCCAAATGGAGGAGAGCCCCGAACACAACTGAAGTCACTGCGTCAACACAAAACTTGCAATCCTCGGCTCTTCTCATTTCCCTGCAACTTGTGCTCTTCTTCACATTCACCTCTCTTCTATTGCACATCAGTTTTGCATCCTTCTCATATGAGTTTGTTGAAGTTGGAAGTTGAGATGAGTAAGATTTGAGACCAAGGAGAAAGGAAGAAGCGAGGTAGAGAGGAGAGGGAGGGACGATGAGAGGAGAAAGAGAAAAATGAGAGCTTAACGTGTGTGGGCTCTCTTGCTCACCTCACATATATTAGTTTCTAATAATGATTTAGGGAATTACATATTCCTCCCTAGGGAGGTGAAAGGAAAATAAAAGGAAATACAAAATATGACAACATAACATAAACACAGTTCCTAAAGTACCCCTATTACATACGTTCCAACACTCCCCCTCAAGCTAGAGAATAAATATCATACATTCCCAGCTTGCACAAGAGGGAACTGAACTGATGAGGAATGAGACATTTGGTGAAGATGTCTGCCAACTGATCACCTGTCTTCACAAAGGGCATGCAAATGTTGCCAGTGTCAATTTTTTCTTTGATGAAGTGTCAGTCCACTTCCCACTTCAATGTGCTTGGTTCTATCCTGCTATACTGGATTATGGGCAATGCTTATGGCGGCTTTATTAGCACAATAAAGACACATAGGTCTGTCAGTATCATATCCCAATTCAAGAACTAGTCGTCTCAACCAAATGAGTTCACAAACTCCATGAGCCATTGCTCTGTACTCTGCCTCTGCACTAGATCTAGCTACAACATGCTGTTTCTTGCTCCGCTATGTAACCAAATTACCACCTACAAATGTGCAATAGCCATAAGTAGATCGTTTATCAGAGATGAATCCAGCCCAATCAACATCAGAATAACCTCCTATCCTCAAGTGATTGTTCTGAGCATACAAGAGTCTTTTTCTAGGAGAGGACTTTAAGTATCTAAGGATGCGATACACAGCATCCAAGTGCCCACTCTTGGGAGCATGTATAAACTGGCTCACTACTCCCACTGCATAAGTGATATCTGGGCGAGTCAGAGATAGATATATCAGCTTCCCCACTAGCCTCTGGTATTTTCCTGCATCAATAAAAGAGGAACCACAATCTTCTCCTAACTTGTGATTCTACTCGAAAGGAGAACTTGCTGGTTTACACCCCAACATCCCTGTTTGCTTCAATAGGTCTAACACAAATTTTCCTTGGCAAATATTGATTCCCTTTTTAGACCTTAATACTTCAATCCCTAAGAAGTATTTCAAGTGTCCAAGGTCTTTGATCTCAAATTTTTTGGCTAAATAAGATTTCAGGCTAGTTTATCTCATCATTGTCATCTCTAGTCACCTCAATATCATCAACATAGACAATCAACGCTGTGAAAGTACCATTATCTCTCCGGGTAAATAATGTGTGATATGCTCGACTCTGAGAATACCCATTCTTCAATATGGTTTTCCTGAACCTCTCGAACCAAGCTTTTGGTGATTGCTTGAGACCATATAGAGCCTTCTTTAGGAGGCACACCTTACCATCAGCTGCTGGGAATTTAAAGCCAGGAGGGGGCTGCATATACACTTCCTCCTCTAAGTCACCATGGAAGAAGACATTCTTCACATCTAACTGATATAAGGGCCAATCTCTGTTTTCTGTCATAGACAAAAGAACTCTTATAAAGTTGTGTTTGGCTATAGGAGCAAAGGTCTCCTGATAATCAATTCCATAGACCTGATTGTACCCTTTGGCCACTAATCTTGCGTTGTACCTCTCAACAACACCATCTGATCGGTACTTGATCGTATAAACCCACCTACATCCAATTGAAACTCTTTCCTTGGGAAGATCTACTAGTTTCCAAGTGCCATTCTTCTCAAGAGCCATCCTTTCCTCAGATATGGCTTGCTTCCACTTAGGGTCCACCATAGCCTCAATAACCGTTTTAGGGATGGAAGTACAAGAAAGAGCAGTAGTAAAGGCAGCACCTATAGGAGAGAGAGCATCATAGGAAACAAACTGGGCTATACGATTAGTTACAGGTTCTCTTGCCCTTTCGAGCAGCAATAGGGAGGTCTAACTCAGAAGGAGAAGAAATGTTACTTGACTGAGGAGGATGGAACTCAGGATGTGGATTCAAAGAGGACTCTTGGCAAGTCTTCTTTGTCCTTCTTGTGTATACAATAACCGGTGCCTTCTTTGTACAAGGCCCACCAGTCACCACAGTGTCAATATCATCCACCTCTTTATGTTTCCCAATATCAAAAGAGAAAGGAGTAAGAGGCAAAGGAGGAAGAAATGGAATAGTATCAACATCCTTTTCACTTGCATTCCCATTCTCCCCCTGAAGAGGATGTTGAGGAGGAGCAAAGAAAGGCATAGACTCAAGGAAGGTAACATCTTTGAAAAGAAATCACCTACGAGAGAAAGGGTGATAACACTTGTAGCCTTCGGTAAGATAAGAATACCCAAGGAAGAGGCATTTGAGAGCCTTCGGTTCAAGTTTTGTGCGGGAGGATTTGTTAATATGCACATAAAAAATACAACCAAACACTAGGGGAGGAAGGGAAAAAGCAGAAGACTAAGGGGACAAGAGTGCAATAGGATTTTGGGACCCAAGAATCTTGGTAGGCATGTGATTGATGAGAAATGCAACAGTAAAGAGAACTTCAAACTAGAAAGTTTTAGGAACATGCATACCAAATAGAAGGCTTCTTCCAACTTCTACTATTGCAAAAGAGACTCAAAGAATGAGAGGAAGAACCTTAGTTGATTCTCAAACTCCTTGCAGCTCTGATACCAAGTTGGAAGTTGAGAAGAGTAAGATTTGAGACCAAGGAGAAAGGAAGAAGAGAGGTAGAGAGGAAAGGGAGAGACGATGAGAGGAGAAAAAGATAAACGAGAGCTTAATAATGATTTAGGGAATTACATATTCCTCCCTAGGGAGTTGAAAGGAAAATAAAAGGAAATACAAAATAGGACAACATAACATAAACACAGTTCATAAAGTACCTCTATTACATACGTTCCAATAGTTGAGCAATTGACTGTGTTGACAATACCAACAGACCTTTGCTCAACAGTCTAGCTGGAATGAAGGACTCAAGCTTTTCTTTTCTTCCCCTTGCTTTCTTTTTCTTCCAACAGTATTACTGTGAATCTGAAGCCACGTATAGCATAGAGAGTTTTTTTTTTTTTTTTTTTTTGGTTTCACACTTCAACTGATTCTAGTCAAAAGAAAAAGCATTTTCTATCACGATCCTTCAGTCAACAGCAAAGAAGAGGGTCATTGATGCAATACAGGTATGTACGTAGGAGGAAGAAGGCATTCCAGCAGACCATGGTTAAGGTCCTAGGCCAGAACCAGCCCCATAACAATGGCCACGGTTCTGGTTCTGGTCCTTAACTAGTCCAGCTTCTAAGCTAGGTTCTGTGGATCAGACTTGGGTTTCACATGGCCTAGTGTGGGCCCCATGAGGATAGATGCCATGGGAAGGAATGGAATGTTGGGGGTATGATGTCCTGTACTCTCTCACTTGCATAAGTGAGCTGATCCAAAGGGCCGTTAAGAGACCGGAAGCCTTGAGGCTTGGAGAGAGGTGTGAGGACGAGCAATCATAACCCCATTCCCCATTGATAGTAAAGCAAATCTCATCTCACCATGGATGTAGCCAATCTTTCTGAACCACGTAAATCCTTGCATTTGATTGTGTGGTTATTTGTTTGCAATTTCCATTCCTTTCTACATCGTTTTAGGCTCTCGATTTCTACATAGGAGCTGCTAAGATATTTTTGAAGTTACTAATGACTTAGTTTCTATTTTCATGTTATAATGTTATAGCTACTTTAGTGTCTATTTTCATATAATAACTACTTAGTGAACAAGTTAGGCTAAGTAAGAGTTTCTATTCTACTTACTTTCTATTTCCATTTTAATAGTTTCCTGTTATTTTAAATTTTTTGGAGGCCAAGCTACTCCCCACATACAAGGGAGTTTCTTTTCCTTGTAATGTTCCATTGCTTATTATACATAAAGAGGTAGAGCTACTACAGCCCATGATTTTGGTTGTTTGATTATTATTTTATTATCTACTTTAATCGATCCAAGTCTTAGCCCCATCTGACCGTTGGATCCTGAATAATTTGACTTTCTTAATTCTGTCATATTGTGCACTTACTTGGATTGCTGTGTTTCTGTCCTGAGGGTATTGTGTTTTTTAATCTTATCTGATCTACCCTAGCACACAGCAGTCATTCAAGTATAATTATACTTGAACTAACGCAGGTCTTTATTGTAAAACTCGCTAATGCTTATAGGGTCATGCATTCCAACTTTCCAACTAATGAATGCCATCTGGATGACCTCAGACGAAGAATTGGCCAGATTGGATGATCATTACCATCAGATGAATGTATCCTTTTGCAAGACTGTAGCACCTACTAATTCTTGGTAACCCATGGGTAACTCCGAGGTAGATCCTTTAGATGGAGAATCTTAATTTAATTTCCCATATTGATAAGTGCAGATGGCACCAATTTTGACAAGGGACACAATACCCTAACAATAGTATTTTTGAACATTTCAATTTTTAAGACCACCTCTATAGTATGACATGAGTGGGCAAGCCTGTGGCACAATGGTTAAGTTGCACTATTGCAACATGTTGGTCAAAGGTTCAAAACTTGGAAACAGCCTCCTCTGCGAAGCAGGGGGTAAGGCTTCGTGCACTTACACCCCCTCCCAGACCCTGCAGTAGCAAGAGCCTCGTGCACTGGGTTGCTCTTTTTCTATGGTATGACATGCTAAAATTACATAAGACAATATAAGTAAGAAGCTTTAGAAAACCTGATACCACAAAATTGATAGATTGAGGTTTGGAAGCACACCTGGAGGGTACCCTGGTCCCCTAATTTTTTGTATTTTAGCTGGCTCAACCCAGTCATAAGCCTTCACATGCAAGGAGCCATAGAGAACTTTGCTCAAGACAGTCATCTCTGGGTGGTCATGGAGAGGAATGCCGGACAAAGTTGGCAAGCAGAATATGCACATCTGCAAAATAAACACCATCCATTTCATAAAAGTCCAAAATTATTCCCAAACCCAAACATTTGCAGACTAAGAAAATGCTATAAATGTTCTGAACACAAGAAATAGCTTTATTTTGTATTTCTAAGAAGTTCTACTAAATGCTGCCGAGTAATAAGGAAACTATGCATGATATGAGCCAAGATGAACTGGTGTGACAAAAAATCTCTTAGGCAAGGTTAAAGAACTCGTTTCATTCCAGTGTTTTGGAAGTTCCAAAGCCACCAAAATACAGAAATTTTGCTGAAATTTTGCCGAAATAGTTTACTTTTTCCATGTGTTTTGCTTGGCCAACTTCGGGGGCTATGGCCGAAATGAGGAACGAAATGACCGTGATGGCTGAAATTTCGTGGAAACAGTGCATTTTTGGGCCGAAATAAGCGACACTTTGGTAAAATGACCGAATTGTATCTTTTTGTGTTTTGTATGCAATTTCAATTCGTTTAGAAAAAAAAAAAAGTCAAGATGTCGGCGAGACATTGCTGATATTTCGAGCATGTTGATAGTTCAAATTAGATAGAGGGCCCATAAGTAAGCCCCTTCCCCAAACCAACTTCTCATCCTTTCCATCTCTCCCCTTCTGGAAGGAAAAAAGCCTGTGTCTTCAACCTGTTAAGCAAATACGGACAGTTCCTTGGTTGATTGGTTTGACCAACCAGCCTAGTGTATTTAATAGAATTGAGATTAGTTTCTTTATCATACCATTTCATCATCAGAAACTCTTTAACGATATAAATAATTAGAGAAATATAGTAGTCAGCAATTTCAGAATTATATGGGAGCTTCAAGTAAGGATGGCATTCTTTTCTCTGTACCTGTCTCCCCTATTGGAGGGCAAGCTGGGATGAGACAGACCTTTGAGGTACAAATTTGAGCCCACAGCACTCCAGCAATGACATGATCAGAACCTAAGATAATTTCCCTTTTATGTGCAAATCACATGAATACATGGTTTTAAAGGGGACATAATCTATTTACATACTTATTTTTGGCTTTTTATATCATATGTTCTTCAACTATATTCCTCTATATTGTATAAAAATAGGTTCTAAAGACCTCTAATAGTTTCTGAAATTCCAGATGTAATTGATCTGATCCCTTTGTCAATGTATTTATTCCGTTGACGAACCTACAACAACAAACTCAGTCTTACCCCAACTTAATGGGGTCGGCTACATGGATCCAAACAAAATGACGTAGGGAAAACTACGGTCTAAACAGAAAAGGGGGATGAAGAGATGAGAAAAAAGGGAGAGAAAATGAGATGATAAATGAAAGAGGAATGTAAGAGGAAAGAGGCACAACTTAGCAAGTCAAGAGAATCTCAGCTAAATGGTGCTGGCTACATGGATCCTTGCTCTCCAATAGGCTTATCTGAGGTCATACTTGCTGCAAGACCCAAACTAAGCATGTCATTCCTCACAACTTTTCCTATGGTCATTTTAGGGCTTGCCGCTAGCTCTTTTAGCTCCTTCAACGAGAATCATATCACTCCTTATTGGGGGCCTGGAGCATCCTAGACCTCCGTTGAACATGACCATACCACCTCAAACGACTTTCTTTGAGCTTACCACTGATCGGGGCAACTCCCAAGTCCCAACTTAGATCTAATACATTCATTCCTTACTTTTTCATTTCTAATTATTCCACATATCCATCTGAACATCCTCATCTTTGCTACACGTAGCTTCGCAACATGAAACTTCTTAATTGCCAACATTCCACCCCATATATCATAGTCGGTCGTACAACAGTCCTATAGAACTTTTCCTTAAGCTTTAACAGTATACATTAGTCATACAGTACCCTAGTTGCACCTCTCCACCTCATCCATTCCACTTTAATTCTCTGTGAAACATCATCCTCTATGTTACCTTCTTTATTTATAATAGATCTAAAATATCTAAAAGAGTCACCTTGCAGTACCTTTCTTTGCTCAATTTTCACCACGTCATTATCCATCATAGTGTGACTAAAATTACACATCATATACTCCATCTTCGTTCTACCGGTCTCAAAGCCACTTGTTTTCATGGTTGATCTACATAGCTCTTACTTAGTGTTAATCCTTGCCTTTGTCTCATCCACCCAAACGATATCATCGGCGAAGAGCATACACAATGGGACCTCATCTTGAATGCTCTTGGTTAGCTCATCCATAATAAGCGCAAAAAGATAAGGGCTTAAGGTTGATCCCTGATGTAACCCAATCGTAATTGGGAATTCTTGCCCTGACCTCCCACAGATCACACACTAGTCACCATGCCCTAATACATATCTTTAATTACATCCACATATTTACTTGACAACCCTCTCTTCACTAGAATATGCCAGATTAAATCTCTAGGGACTCTGTCATAGGCTTTTTCCAGGTCAATAAAGACTATATAGAGATCCTTCTTGCTATTACTATATCTTTCCATGAGCCTCATCAACAAGTAGATAGCTTCACATTCCATACTCCATTAATGAACCTAATGTCCACAAAGGGAGCCTCACAAGGGAATGTTCATTTTCATTGTAATCTTGCTTTATGGCCTCTACTAAGTATCAACCAACCTCAAAACAATAGAGCTTATCCTTTCAAACGACCACAACCTCCTCCTAAATATAAGGCATTGGCATGGGAGGTGATCCATGGAATGGAAAGGTAAGCACTTGTGACAGATTGCAGAAGAGAGGGGGAAGGAATTTTCTCTTCCCACAGGTTTGCATGATACATGTCAATTGGGAGACTCTGAGTCACTTGTTCACCCATTATGCATTTTCTAGATCAACCTGGAGACCAATAGTGACTTCCTTTGGTCATAATTGAACCCCTTGAAGGGGATTTGAATATGATGGATTTCTGACAGTCCAACTGGTTTGGTAAGAGGGGACAAGTTAATTTTCTATCTGGGATGAGAAGAACAAGCTGATGTTCAGGGTCAGGTGAGATCTTCCCAGGTGGTTACTGACACTATCATGCAGAGGACCACTAGATGGGCTGTTACATTCAACACCTTTATACGTATTACTGCTGATTCTTTCTTGCAACATTGGATTCTGGTGACCACATTGAGATTTGCCCCAATAATATTTAGCACTCTTGGTAACCCCCTCCCATCATATGAAGCTGAACATCAATGATAGCTGAATGTCTAACCCAGGACCAGCATGCATAGCTGGCATCCTTAGGAAAGGTGAGGGTCTCATCTGGTAATCCCCCCCCCCCAACCAATTGACCGCAATGATTCAGTTACTACTGAGCTTAGAACAATCATTCAGGGGCTTGAGAGAGATAATTCCAAAGGTTGGTTTTATGTTATCATTGAAGGACATTCTAATTCCATGATTAGCTGCTAGATAGTAATGACGGGCCTTAGAGATTTATCCATCTCACCAGAAAGCTATTTCATTGTTGCTAGTGCAACGATTTAATGGGAACATCTTGTATGTGGTGAATTATCATATTATTAGGGTAGGGGCTAGTCCCTTAGGGTGCTTCTCCTTGTTCTGGTCTAATATCGCTCCCATAAATTTTTTTCTCCTTGCAATAAATTACTTCATCTATCAAAGAAAACATCAGTTCTAGTTCACTAGATGAGAATGATGATGAATTAGCCAATCAATTCCTAGATCAGCAAGTCCCAACACCTCATGGTTTTTCAATATTGCATAACTGTAGAACCTTTAAACTAGTGTCTACTTATGAACGCAGTACTATGATTAATTTAACAAAATGAGTTTAGTTTGTTAAACCAAATAATATTTTTCCTTCAAAAGAGTAACAAAGAATGACATAGGTCTCATAAACTTTTATGCATTTCATAGTTGTCAAGGCGACTAGGCAAACCAAGGTGTTGGAGGTGTGCTCTTAGGCGACAAGGCTCTCAGCTAATCGTGCATTAATGACTATGTAATATATCAATGACAATTTTATATAATTATGTTCATATGATGTCTTTATGCAACATAGGAGCCTATCACTGCAATAAGATAAAATTATGATTGTAATGATCTAATATGAGAAAACCAACATATAATAAACAAAGCATAGGATATAATGTAAGCATATCCTTTAAAAAAAAAAAAAAAAGGAATAAACATAAATCCATTAAACACGTGAAGTGTCAACAAGGCGTGTTGTCACCTTGGAACCAAGAAAGACCTTGACAACTAGGCAGCGCCTAGTCGACACCTTGACAACTATGATGGAGTTTATTACTATCGACAAGCCCACATGAAAAGACCAGTCAAATTGATACCTCTCCTTCTTTCCCTTTGACTAACTGCAAACAATAATTACGAATAGCACAATTATTCAACACTTTCAAGCCATTAATGTTAAAATATCAGATACAGCTTACCTAGTTATTGTGATAATGGGAGTCAACTTAAATTCCATATACATTATCATTTTCATATATTAGATTAACTACGTCGAGCTCCACTTCTAGGAGGATCAAAACCAAATACAACAAGAAACTCAGTCTTATCCCAACTTAACAGAGTTGGGTACATGGATCCGTCAAAAACAAAATGAAGAGAAGAAAGTAGAAAAAAAGAGAGTCAAAAGAAAGTAAAAGGAATCCCAGCACCAATAAGTCAAGAAAATTTCAGTTAAACGGGGCCGCCTACTTGGTCTTAATGGCTGCATGGACCTCATCATCCCACCACCAAGTCTCTCTAGGGACATTTGCTTCCCCTAGGACTTCTTTGACAACCATCTTAATACAAGTCATCATCTCGTTCCATATTGCACTGGTGTCTCCCTACAAAAAAAACTTTTCTTGTTTGACTACATTATCAATGAATGTACTTAGGAATCTCTTTTTAATCTCCACCACCTTATCTTAGGGTACATGGTTGCTTCTGCGTACTGAAACACATATCTAGGACCACCGGTCTATGTTGGATGGTTAGACTATCCCCAAGGATAACTTTACAGTCTTTGCACAACATTCTGTCGGTCCTTCTAGTTAAGAAGAAATCTATTTGGCTGGTATGAATATGATACCCACTTTTATAGGTAAACAAATGCTACTGTCTTTTTTCAAAGAAAATTTTTTCACGATGCATAAATCACACGGAACTGCAAATTCTTCACCCTAAATTTTTAGCCTCCATGGACACCTTTATATAGCCCCTATGATCACTCCCGAAATGACCGTTTAGGTCACCTCCAATAATAATCAATTCATCTAAACCGATACCTTGCACTAAATCATCCACGTGATCCCAGAATTGGTGCTTAATACTTTCATCCAATCTTACGCGGGGTGCATAAGCGCAAACTATATTGACAACCTCTTCCTCCAACACCATTTTGATGGACCATTTTGATGGAAATAATACTATCTCCTAACCTTTTGATCACCATTACATCATTATTTAGGTCTTTGTCCACTATTATGCCTACTCCGCTTCAATTACTTTGATTTCCTACATACCAAAGTTTGAAGTCGTCCAACGCCTTAGCTTTGTTACCTTTCCATCAAGGCTTTTGGATACATACAATACTAACCTTTCTTCGTCTCATAAAATCTATCACTCCATGCTCTTACTCATTAATGATCCAATCTTCCAGTATGCTAATCTAATCCTACGCTTCTAGGCTAGATTCTTTCCTCTCACTTGCCCTTGCCTACTTATCTCCGCATCTAAGCGTTGACACGGCACATCGCTTATGGGAAACGCCCTAGCAATAAAAGGATGAGAAGACATGATAAAAAAAAATACATAAAAGAGATTAGAAAGTAAAAGGATCCATACAAAGGGTGGTCAGATGAATACAATAAAGTGTCGGCTGCCTACCTGACATGCCAATATAAGAAAATAAGAGATATATAGTAAACAAGTATATACACAATTATACAAATGAAATTCTCATAAAATTTCAATTGAGAAACACAAGAAGTCGATAAGACTTATTGTCAAACTATAATTTACATGCCATTCAGGATCAAAACCAAATGCTTATATAAATTCAACTGAGAAATGCAAAGGAGTCAATGAAACTTACTGTAAAATTATCATTTTCATTTATGTTCAAGTATGTTATGGGTTGAACCCATCGAGCTATCCTGTTGAACTGGTTGTGCCCAGAAAAGCCATGACCCCGATCATCATCTGAGTTATCCTCCTTGAGCCCAACATCAGCAGGACTAGTTTTATCTACAGAAAATGTGATCAGTTACTATCTACCAGGTAAACATACACTCCCTCTCTTTAAAAATAGAACATCCTTAACAAGGAAATCTAAATACCTTACCACTAAAAATTTTTTATTTCTAAAACTCTTACATTGCATGTCTGTCTATCTATCAAACTGAGCATTGAAAAATGAATTTAGACTTTCTTGCACTCATATTCATTTTCACCATCAAAACCTCCTAATTATTTTGGGGTTGGCTAATTCATCCTAATAGTACATTTCACTATATCAAGGGTCATAGACATGAGCTTCATGCAACATACTGGAATTCATTTGAAGAGATATGACATAAGTTCTACTGCATCAGATTCTCTAATGCTTCCCCTAACTTTTGAATTAGACTCCTTGAGCTAAATTGATAGTTGTATTCCTATATAGTTACACCCCTCCTTGCTAAATTCAAGTTGAAGCCAAAGATTAAAGTATCGGTATCGATCGGCGTGTCGGTTGGGTAATTTTAATTTATTGGAGCCTAGCGTATAGATACGCTAAAGATATGCAGAAAAATGGACAAGATACATAATAACATAAGGAAATACACTTTTGCAGTAAAAAAAGTATAAATAAGCAATATATAACATGTAACATGCATAAATGCTAAAATGGAGAATACCGTATTGAGAGATAATTGCATTCAATTGACATTGGTATAAAGGATGAGGTTTCTTACACGTAGTAATAGTCTATCGTTGACTTTCTGAGAAATTTTAAAATCATTGAACAAATTGATGCAATAATTCATGTTTGATGCAATGTTTATTGTGTTTTACTTAAATATACTCAAACATAGCAAAAAAACAAAAGTAAAATAAAGATTTGAGAAAACAAATTCGAGTCTTTTCAACTTAACTGTTTTGTGCTATGTTTAGTTTCAATGTCAAAGGATTATTTTTACGCTTCAATCCTTTAAACATCAGTGGATTGTATATTTTGATCATTTTCTATGAATGATTCAAAGCCCCAAGTCTAAGAAATGAAAGGGAGATCGATTGCGCAGTTGTGCACTTGTACACTTGTTCTTCAAATTTTGGAAAATTAAGTACTGCCAGCGAGAAGAACATCCTTTGTTTCGAAAGTCAGTCTCTCTTCTCTCTCTCTCTCTCTCTCTCTCTCTCTCTTCTATTGCAGTTACTGGTTACAGGTTCTGGGTTTGCCACATAATTGAAGCAACTAATAATGGTGGCAGGAAATAACCGCCACAATTCACACCAGTAGGAACTTAAGGCTGGAATAAACCAGAAGCTTAGCAGTTAGCACATCCAACAACCTTAATGAAAATTATACCAACTGACTAAGCAAGGGAAATAGTAAATCCTCCAAGGATATATATTCCATGGAAATTTTCCCATAGTTCAGATCTCAACTTACATGCAACCATTATCATTTGAACAGCTGCATAAACAGAAAAGTATGCTTTTAGTGGTGCTCCCTTGGCCTACTAGCCTTACCTGAATTACTCCCTCTATCCCACAAAGTCTGTTTGTGGCCGTTTTTCTCTGACCTATATCTTTGTCCATTACAATCTTAAATGCTTTCAAATTCTCTAACTTGCTTATACTACCCTTAGCATGTTTAATGCATTAAAAGAGGGAGAAAGGATGGTGCACTTAAAGAGGGAGAGAGGAAGGAGAATTTAATGTAGTTGTAAATCTAAGAAGGGTAATTTTGGGAAAAAAATGTAGGTAACTAATGCAAAAAACAAAATCTCCTTAAGAGGTGAGATTTGTCGAACTTGACAATCTTTGTGGGATAGATGGAGTGTAACAAAGAGAAAACAGTACTAAGTTATACATCCATTTGACACCTCCATTGGTCTTTTTAATACAGTAAGCAAGAGGCTGGGTTTCTTTAAGATACTTGGCTTCTTAACAGAAGGCCTGGAAAATATTTGCAACCCATTCATCCTGGTAGCACAACTTCCCTAAGTACTAACAACATTTGATGCCCTATGTCTCCTATATTCATTTTATTCCCTAACTATAAGTTAAATCCTATCTACCACAATGCACAAAAAGGAAAATGAAACTAGGACCTAGAGATTTCCCCACAATGGAAAAAAGGATACTGGTATTAAGCACCTTACCCTGGAGCTATGAAAGTTTCTGGGTCTAAGATTTTATTCCAGAAGCCCTAATGAGGGTCCTGTTGCTGTGGTTGTGCTTTACAATCAAAGTTATTCATCTTGAGGTTAGATTGGGTAGGCATTCCACTCTTTTACTGGTTATTGTTGAGACTTTTACAAATATTCTGTCAAATTTCCATAGGCAATACTTGTGGCATTAAAAGCTTGAGTAGGACAAGTTTTAAGTCTAGTACTTTAGTATGAAGTATGAGCCTTTAATAATTATTTAGCATATGAGTATTAGGATTCAACTAGGATTTGAGTCAAATAGAATGGTTTTATAAAAAAATTACATAAGAACGATTTAGTTAATAAGGCGACACTTGATGCCCGCCTTATCACTAAGCCGCTCTGAAAGACCCTCAAACACCTCCGGCGCCTTACCACCTTAATAACTATGATCATAATACACAATATGCGCAAGAATATAAATCAGAGAGATCATTCTTAATTTTTAATTGTCAACCATACATTTTGTAGGTTGGACACCTGGCCAGTGGTAAGCAGGTCAAAGGATTT
>NW_024868160.1:100637-167414 GCF_013358625.1 Macadamia integrifolia
GCAGAATTAGATTATAGAGTTAAAGAAACATTGTAATGGTACTGAACTAAAACGATTAACACTGAACAAGAAAGAGATGAAAGTCAATACCTAAAAGGGAGGAAAGCTTTTGGATAGCTTGAGAGGAAGAAGAAGAAGTTCCTGAAGGGGTGAACGCCTTCTTACAGAAGTCGTAAAGAGCCTGAACAGAAGAGATCTTCGTCATACTTACAGGCTCTGTGTTGTAACGCTTAACTCTGCCACTGCAAAATGCTTATTGCTTTGTTCCCTGTGAATATATATGAAGACCGGAAATCCCAAATTGGGAGAGAGGAGGGAAAATATTGAAACGGCCCCTCTTGCTAGTTACTGCACCTTCAATTTCTTCGAAGAGAATAACCATTGAAAATAAAAATAAAATATTACAGAATATTGCAGGGATGACACGTGTGAATTCTAGAGATAGCTAGACCGGCTTATGATCTATTGCGAAGTACCTTACATTTCTTAAGCTCCCAAGACATACGATGAGCCACATAGGAAAATATCGTCTGCAATTCCGATCTCGTACAATTCCATGTAATACCACTTTTAAGCGGTGACACGTGTATTGATACCAATAAAATGGTCCAGATCTGATTTAAATGTCTTTTCACTGATTTAATGTTTTATTAGTTGTGCCAGATCTGGGCCATTGTATTGGTATCAATACACGTGTTATCACCTGAAGGTGGTATTGCACGGAATTATACGAGATCGGAATTACAGACGATTTCAACCCGAGCCACATATGCTTTGAGACTCGTCTACTCTATCTCTGTGCCATGTGTCCCCTCTCTCTCTCTCTCTCTCTCTCTCTCTCTCTTTCGGTCTATAAAATTGAAACTCTACATTGCGAGTAAACGAGACCGGTGCGGAAATCACTAGGAATCATATAGCCTCCGAACTCGAGCACTTTCCGCGTTGATTTGGAGCTTTCAATTCTCGAAGTTTCTCTGAAACCCAGAAACGTGTTCAGGAAACGAAAAGATACGCAATGAAGACGACCGTGTCACACTTGTTTCATTCACGGTCATCATTGCCAAGACTCCAGTAAGTTCTTCCGTTTTTCGTGGCGATATTGATGACCCATTTCCTATTGCTGCCCTTTTATTGGTTTGCTCGATGAAATTATTATCCTGTTTTCAGTCTTTGTTGCACTGAGAAATTTGAATTCTCTGCTTAGAATCTTCTGTTTTGGATTGTTTTTTTATCATGAGGTTCTTCCAGCTCCTACTCTGGTAAATAAGATGGGTGATTCAGGGAAACTTGGAGGATTTTGACGCAAAAAATGCTGCTCAAAGTTGGAAACTCAGTTGCCTAGAATTCTTAGTTTGTTACTCTCCATGTTGATGGACTGCATTGGTCGCTTTCGTTCTTAATTTAAATCTTTGAATATGTTAAATGTAGTAGATTGATCTAACCAAGTGAATTCTTGGCTTTGTTTTATTTCTAGAGGAATGCTTTTATCCTTTCCATTTTTCATCACTCCCATTGTAGAAACAAAAAGCTATAATGAACAAATGAGAGTTGATCATAAAACTCTCTTTTTACAAGTTTGTGAGCGCCTCTTCCGTGGATGAAATGAATACGACTTCTCCCTTCTTCAAGCCATTTTCAGATCTTCAATTGATGTCTTTGTCTCCTTCTCACACAATGAGAAGAGAGGAGATAAAGTCTCAGTAAAAAATTTTGATTTACTTGACTTCTCAATTAAATAGATGAAGGCATTGTCTCCGTAAAGACAAGACTTTAAAGAGGACCATCACATTTTTTAATTTTGCTCCCTCACCCTCGCTTTATTATCAGCACAAGAGGAAAAGAAAAATGGGCTACCACTATGAACGCTAGCACAAGGAGCTTCTCCTCCTAAATTATTCCACCAAGTAGTCTCAAAATCTGCAATAGCCTTTTGACATGTGGAAGGCTTATGGACATCGAAATTATTTGTCATGGTACTGCCCTGCAACAAATAAAGACCATTCTTCCTCTTTTCATTTGTGTTTCTGTCTGTGCCCATGGACGTAGGCCAAAAGCAGAACCATGTAAAACTTTGCCTCTTTTGTGTGTGTTTTTCGTTTATGTATTTTTACTGCCATTATCTCTTGCTCCCTGAAACCTCAAATATTGATTTTAGACGTTCAAATTCCCAACAAGTGATATCAAAGCCGATCAGTGTTTCAAGTGGAGTTTCTGAGGTGGCAGCCAAATTCGAGATCGAGAAATGTGATGGTAAAATCAGCTCCAATCTTTGGCGCATTAAAATGCTTGATGAATACAATAGAATAATTATGGATATGAAGAACTTTGATGTTAAAATCAAAGAAGAAGATCAAGCTCTTATCTATTGTGTTTGTTACTTTCTTCTTATGAGCATTTTGTTGCTATCATGCTCTATGGAAAAGACACCATTAGTACAAAAGATGTAAACTCTTCTTTAAACTCTCAAGAGTTAAGGAAAAGGGTGTCTGAGAATAATAAATGTACTAGGACGAAAGACTACGTCTACAAAAAGGAAGAGGTTTTGAAAATAAAGGCTGATTCAAATCTAATCGAGATATTGAATGCTACTATTGTCACAAGAAGAGGCACATTAAGTGGAATTGTCCAAAATTTAAAAAAAAAAAAAAAAAAAAAGAAGCAAAGAGACAAATCTACTAATGATTATTCTGAATTTGCTGAAACTGTGGAAGACACCAGAGCTGTCCTTTCGATTACCATAGGAAATTTGCACTATGAAAAAGAGTGGGTTCTTGATTTAGGATGTTCCTATCATATGTGTCCCAATAGGGATTGGCTTGCCACCTATCAAGTTTTGAATGGTGGTATTGTCTTATTAGGCAATAATACGTTGTGTAAGATTGTGGAATAGGCACAATCCGAATCAAGATGCATGACGGTATTATCAGGACTTTGACTAATGTTCAGCTTGTTCCAGAGTTACGGAGGAATTTGATTACTTTAGGTATTCTTGGTTCTAATTGCTGCAAACATTCAGCGCAAGGTGGAGTCTTAAGAGTTTTGAAAAGTGCTTTCGTTGTGATGCAAGGAAAGAAGAAGAATGGCCTTTATTTGTTGTTGGGCAGTACCGTGACAAGGAAGAGTGTTCCTATCATATGTGTCCCGATAGGGATTGGTTTGCCACCTATCAAGTTTTGAATTGTGGTATTGTCTTATTGGGCAATAATACGCCGTGTAAGATTATGGAATAGGTACAATCCAAATCAAGATGCATGACGGTATTATCTGGACTTTGACTAATCGGCATGTTCCAGAGTTGCGGAGGAATTTGATTTCTTTGGGTACTCTTGATTCTAATCGTTGTAAATATTCAGCGCAAGGTGAAGTCTTAAGAGTTTTAAAAAGTGCTTTCGTTATGATGCAAGGAAAGAAGAAGAATGGCCTTTATTTGTTGCAGGGCAATACCGTGAGAAGGAATTTTGATATCCATAAGCCTTCCGCATGTCAAAAGGCTATTGCAGATTTTGAGATTGCTTGTTGGAATAATTCAGGAGGAGAAGCTCCTTGTGCTAGCGTTCGTAGCACTTGAGAGCCCCGCTGGGAGCTAGTGTGGAGAAGACTAGTATGGTGATGTTTTGAATTTTACCCACATAACAGGGAGGTGGATATTGTTGGTGTGGGCCCCGCCATGTGGATGGGTAACCTATTTTACTTTTTTTCCTCTCCTGCTAACAATGAAGAGAGGGTGAGGGAGCAAAATTAAAAAAAAAAGTGGTGCTCTTCTTTTAAGTCTTGTCTTTATAGAGACAATACCTTCATCTCATTAATGGAGAAGACAAATGAATCAAAAGTCTTTACTAAGATTTTTCATCTCCTCGTGATAGTCTCTTCTCATTGTGTGAGAAGGAGACAAAGACATTAATTAAAGATTTGAAAATGGCTTTGAAGAAGGGAGAAGTTGTATTCATTTCATCCACGGAAGAGGCACCCACAAAGCTGGAAAAAGAGAGTTTTGTGATCAACTCTCATTTGTTCATTTCACCGTTCCCTTGCCTATAAAGGAAGGGGGAATGAGGGAAAGAAGTAGAACATGAGGTGAAGGATAGTCCCTGTACTCATTTGTAGGATCTTTTGTTCTTTAGTGTTGATTATTCCTGGAAAAGGGAATTTAGAGGGAGATTTTGTAAATGAGTGTATTCCTTTTGGGTGTATATGGGTTTTGGGTATTTAGAGAGTGTGCTATCACCATTTTTTTTTTTTTTTTGTATTTATAATGTTGTTCACATCATAATGAATTTATTTTCCTGTCCTCGCCCATAGACGTAGGCTAAAAGCCGAACCACGTAAAGCTGTCTCTTTCATGTGTGTTTTCTGTTTGTGTATTTTTACTATCATTTTCTCTTGCTCCCTGAAACCTCAGATATTGATCTTGGGCATTCAAATTCCCAACGCGTAATGCAGAAAACAAAACAAAACAAAACTGAAAAAAAAAAAAATACTCTACCACAAAGCAAGGATATACATGGTTTCAACAAAGTGCCTACGTCCACGGAGTGATGAGAGAAATTTCACTAGCAATGGAGAAAGGATGACAAGCTCTCTTCCTCATGCCTCTCTGTGTTTACAAAGTATTTCTAGTAATCCTAATAACCCCCATTGCTACCAATTTATAGGTAAAACGAAGAGATACATGTTTTGAATTACCCTCATGAAACCCAAAAAATCCACTAGGCCTCAAGCCCGACGGGCTTTTAACGGTCTTCAGAGGCTGCCCCACAACCCAAACTACTGAATACAAGACATCAACCCTCAACAATCTCCACCTTGGCTTGGATTCTTCAAAGCTTAGATGAATATAGCATGTAAATGTCTTCATCCTTGTACCTCCATAAAGGTACGCAACCACACCCTTGCCATAAAGGTTTGCAACCCTCACTCTCAACAATGAGTCACATTAATCAGGTCGGCTGGTCCAAGCTAAGCTTGAACATCTCTGTAGGTTTGGTGAAAATATCTATAGGATTGTCATTTGTATGGATTTTTTTCAAGTGAATGCTTCCTTCTGACACGAGCTCCTTAATTTTTTTGAAACCTCACTTTGACTTGCTTTGTACTTGTATGAAACACTTGATTTTCTGCAATCTGAATTGTGTTTTGGCAGTCACAATATAACATCATACCTTCTTGCTCCATACCCAACTCACGAACCAAACCAGTCAAGCAGATACACTCCTTGGCAGCCTCAACTGTCACTATTTACACTTGTCTCTATCGTGGACAAGGCAACTGCAGACTAGAGCAATGCTTTCCACAAAATAGATCCACTTGCTAATGTGAATATATACCTTGTTATAGACCTCAGTTTTTGTAAATCACCAGCATATAATCAGCATTAACATATCCATCCAGTTTTGTGGAACTTCTCTTTATGCTAAACATGATTATGAGATCTGCCATTTTTCTCAAATATCTAAAGATCAACTTGATTGCATTCCAATGCTCATTTCTTGGATTATGCATGTAACTGTTAACAACACTGGCAACATGAGATAAGTCCGGCCTGCTACAAACCATAGCTACATGATGCTCCTAGCTGTGCTAGCGTAGGGCACCGGAGACATCTTCTCTATCTCCTCGTTTTTGGTAGGACATTCCGATTCAAATAACTTGAAGTGGCTAGCTAATGGTGTGCTAACAGGCCTAGCCTTCCCCATGTTGAAATGTTCAAGCACCTTGTTAACATAATTCTTCTGAGTTATCCAAAGTTTACCTGCACTTCTATCTCTGTGGACTCCATACTTGGGATTCTTTTAGCAGTACCTAGGTGATACACAAATATAACGGTCAACATATAATTGAGAGAGATGATATCATGTGTATTCTTGGTAGCAAGGAGCATGTCATCAACATAAAGCATTAAGACTTAAGAGAGTATAATATTCTCATCAGACACTTTAAAGTACACACAACAACCATACTAGTTTCTTGAAATAGCCAATCCTCACCATAAAAAAGTTAAAGCACTTGCGTCACTGCCTAGGAGATTATTTGAGTCCAGATAACAATCTCTTAAGTATGCAAACATAATCTTCTTTTGCCTGCACCTAGAAGCCTATAGGTTGCTACATGAAAATATGTTGCTCCAAATCGCCATTCACATCAAGCTATTCAAGACTTGGCGTACCCAGTGTACGAGGCTTCCACCACTTCACCTTCCTTTGCCGATGCTATTTCTTTCTTACTAAAGACCCACTTACACCCAATGACCTTTCTTCCCTTGGGTTGATGGATAATCTCCCGGGTCTTGTTCTTTTGTAGGGACTCCTTCATCATGTCTATCATTCATTTATCACTCTGCACATCGCTTATAGCTTCTTGGTAGGACGAGGGGTCACACGTACCAATTGTGAGGGCATAGGCTACCATGTCCTTAAAATGTATCTCAGAGTTGCTTTATGACTACTCTTCCCTTTACCTTTTGCCACATTGTAGGGTTCACCTGCTAATTCTTATTGTTCTAGTAAGATGCTAGATAATTCTTCCTTTTTATGTTTTTTTTGCTCATCTAGCTCCATATGTACTAAAGATCTTTCATTATCACTATCACCTGCTTGAAGTCTATCATATGACTATGTAAGAGTCACCAAGCACAACGTCCCTAGGGATTACAATCTTTTGAGAAATCAGATCTCAAGTTTTGAATCCCTTGAATCCAAAAAATATGCATTGCTTAGACTTTGAATCTAACTTAGGACATCGCCCACTCTACACATGCACATTGGCTAAATACCCGAAAATCCTCAACGTAGAGTAATCTATTGGCTTTCATGTCCACAACTCCTCTAGAATCTTACAAACAATTGTTGTAGATGGTAACCTATTGATAATGAAACATGCATAATTCACTGCTTCTGCCCAAAACTTTTCTCAGCTCTACATTCAATCTCATACTACAATCCCATTCTAGAATTGTCTTATTCATCCTCTTAGCCACTCCATTTTGCTGTGAAGTATCTAACACAATGAAGTGACATGCAATCCCTTCATCCTTACACAAATCTAGAAAAGGTTTGTATCTTTACTCCCCTCCATTATCAGGTCTCAAGCATTGGAGTTTCTTTCCTACTACTACTTTCCATTGTTTGAACTTTGTAAATACCTCACTCTTTTGATTTATGAAGTAGACCCAAACCTTTCTTGAGCAGTCACCAATAAAGCTGACGAAGTATTCTGCCCTACCTTTGGATTTGATTGGTGAATACCTCCATACATCAGTGTGTACATAGTAAAGTACATCTAAGCTCATATTATTTGCAAATCTAAATCTAACCTTACACTGTTTACCGAGAGACATTACTATAGAAGTTCAGTTTGCAAGTCCTTGAGCAAGTTTCTTTTGTGAAGCTCCATCATACGCCGTTCACCCATATGCCCTAACCGCATATGCCACATATAGTGTCATATGCCCTATCATTATATTCCCTATTAGCCTATAAGGTTTCTAGTCATTTGACTTTTCATGACAACCATAGCTCCCTTACTAACTTTGAGAACTCCACTTGTTGCTATATACTTGCACATTCAAATCAAAGGCCCTCGAAGATAATAAGTTCTTCTTTAGTTCTGGAACATGTCTACCTCTGATAAGTTTATTACTATCCCATCAAACATCTTAATTTTGATAGTTCTTATTCCTATGATCTTGCATACCGCATCATTCCCTATAGAACGGATCAACCATTATATGATTTGTATTTATCAAAATAAATTCCGTGTGGACAAATATGGTAAGAACATCCAGAATCTAAAGTCTAAGAATTAAAGTGTATATTCTTACTTGAACATATAGAGAGAACATTTCAATCATCTTCGTCCAAGCTATCAGCCACACTAGCTTCTTCAGATGCTAACCTTTCTTTTTCAAGTCTTCCTTCCTTTCCAAACAATATTTCTTCATATGGTCTTCCTTCTTACAATAATAAGTGAACTTGCTCTTCACCCCTCTCAATTTCGTCCAACTCCTACATCCAGATCCCTTTTGATTTGATGTACGCCTTTCTTGATTCTTCTTACAATTTCCGAAGAGACCTCCTTGAAATTTAATAATATCTTCTTCCTTGTGTTGTTGGATATAAGAGCAGAAGTAATTTTATCCATCTCAAGAGTGTCCATCCCATAGAAGAGAATCTTAACAAGGTGATCATATGATATTGGAAGTGATGCTAACAAAAGGAAGGCCTAGTCTTCATCTTTGATCATTGCCTCAAGGGTTGCGTTGAATGTGTTGAGAAGTCTAACAAATCAGTACCTTCTTCCATTCAAAGAGAATATAATTGCTTCCTCAAGAACAATTTTTTTTGTTAGGATTTCATCATGTAAATACTCTTGACTTTCGTTCAAATTTAGGAGCATATCAATATCCACCATGTATTGCAGTGCATCGTCTAATAGGTTCAAATGAATACTGCTTACCGCTTTTTACCCCATCTTTACCCACTCATCATTGCCCATCTTTTCTGGCTTCTTCAATTTCCCCTGCAAAGCCTTAACCAAGCCTTGTTGTATCTGAAGATCCTTCATCTTTCTCTGCCAAAGAATGAAATTGTTCTTCCTTTGAACCTCTCAATGTTGTACTTGATGCTTAAGTCATTTCCTGTTATCGTGATAGCAAGCACTAGAAACGGAATAACCTGGAAGCTCTGCTATCGATTGTAAAAATGAAAACCTCTACACCATGCAGAAAACAAGATGAAACAGAAAGAAGGAACAATCACCCAACCACAACACAAGGATATACATGATTAAGCAAGGGTCCTACTTCCTACATCCACGGAGTGATGAGAACAGTTTCTCTAGCAATGAGAAAGGGTTATAAGCTCTCCTCCTCATGCCTCTTCATGTTTACAATGAATTTCCAGTAACACTAATAACCCCCATTGCATCCAATTTTTTGGGAAAACGAAGAGATGCAACTTCTCAAATTACCCCTCTCCCGCGTGAACTCTAAAAATCCTCTAGGCCTCAAGCCCTACAAGATGCCTTTGTATGATATAGCATGCTGCCTCCTGGGTTAATCCTTGAGTTTAACAGCCCTTCGGAGGTAACCCACAACCCAAACTACAGATTACAAGACCTCAAACCCTCAACACCCACCCCACTTCTCCTAGTTCTTTTTCATTCCTATTAAACAAAGGATTCGGTTTTCCCATTTTTAAGAGCCAAATACCAGTAGAGAGAAATGGAATTTGAAACTACACCAAGCATCCAGTCTCTTGTTTTCAGACCCTCCCTCTTTCCTTTCCATGGGTTTCATCAATTTCTTTAGGACTGAGACCACAACTAAAGGGTCCAAAAGTGCAATATTGGACTGTTGATAGAAATCTTTACAAGAAGAGGTGTTTTTCTGTTGTTAGCATGAAACAGCCAATAAGCTACAATAGCTAATCTTATGGATTACCTACTTCATGGGAATGTTATATATACTAGTCCTTTGTGGCAGGAAGGAGCAGAATCTTACATTCTGATCTGTTAACTTCATCTTCTGTGGGAAGCACCTGGACAGAGACTTCATGCAAGCTTCCAGCTGAACGGTAGTTTACCCTATGGTGTCCGGTATTTACTTTTATCGTAGTCGACCTGATGATTATTAATGATTATTGTAGACTGACAACCTTAGAACGTACCTTTCCATTTTTTGGGCATCAAAAGCATGAGTAATAGTTAATTAGTCCTACTATTAAATATTTCCGAATGTGTGGAATCTTATCATTATAGAAGCAGCTTACTTTTCATTTCATAACTCAATCTCATTCAGATGTTCTGAATTACCTTCTTCTTACTATCTGGATAAATTTTTGGTGTACTTTTATGCCTGATTTTATTAAAGCCTGGTTTTCTTGTTGCCACTGGAACAGTGTAATGGCTACATCCAGGCATGGGAGACTATTAACAACAGATTCTAGCAAGGTTGATGAACCGTTCAAAGTTGAGGAAGCCGAGACAAAAGATGTCCCACCACCTCCAACAGAGAAGGTACTTTGTGGTCTGGACCATAGTTTTAATCCAATCACTTGTTTATCCTCGACCTATAATTGTGTGTGCCTCTCAGTTTTGTTTTTCCATATTCTGAACTCTACTTACCTTTGATCCAGTTACTTGTGTTGGGGGGAAATGGATTTGTTGGGTCACATGTTTGCAAAGAGGCACTGGATCGTGGTTTATCTGTCTCCAGCCTGAGCAGGTATTACATTGCTCTATGAGGGTAAATCAGTTTGGAGGTTGAAATCTGCAGCATATGTTTCTTTTTCCTGTGGGATGGAATTTAAGAAAGTGCATCATATGTTTCTTTTCTATGGGATGGAATTTAAGAAAGTGCAACGTTTGTTTCTTTTTCCTATGGGATGGATTTTAAGAAAGTTACTTTGTCATATCTTATAAATTTTCAGCTGTATTCATATATAAACTCTGGCATAGTTATTTGCAAGCACATGAGTGCAGATTTGTTTCAATCTTCATTTAGGTATGTCATATATGTTTTAACCCATAAGGTTTGGTTTATGTGCTTTCTTCATCATATTCAGACCTTTATTCCTAGTTAAAAACCTTGTGCTGCACTAATGTACTGTAAATGATCAGTTTGAATGGAGGTAAAATACTGAACATTGTGTGCTGCATAGTTGTCACGATGTCTAAGCGACCCAAGGCATTGGAGGCCTAGACGTAAGGAAAAATTGCCTAGGTGACCAAGGCATCCAAGTCAACCAAGGCGCCTGGACACCTAGGTGTCGCCTTGACAAATATATCTGTATGATAATAATTTCACTTGCTTTCCAGACAAAAGAAGGGGGCAGGAACCTATTTATTTGTTGCTGACCAATTGCTTTTGTCACAAAGTGATTCTGGAAGAATTCCATCAAATTTTAGCTGTAGAATTATAAACATAACCCGTTGGTTTCTGTACTGGTAAGTGTTTACACTGACTATCATGAGTCAAATGTTAGCCCTACTAAATTTCCTAGTGTGTATTTGAATAATGCTTGTCACGGTATTTGCTGATCCCTGAAATATAAGTATTCACATATTGTCCAACCTCTGTTCTATATATTATAAATAATTAAGTATCAGTCGCACAATGCTGTAGTTTTCCACATGACCTTTCATTTTTATATTGCTTGGGTTCCAAACTATTTGAGATCTGTGATTGGTTATTATCAACTCAATTCATGGGAATCATATTCTCAAGATAACATTCACAGGCTAGTATCTCCCTTCCTCTATGCACCCTTTGGCTCGTGCAAAAGATTTACCATGATTCAACCAACATATTCAAGACAACCCAAAACATTATTGGAGAAGGGCTCTTCGGAAATTGAGGCTGACATATTTGGTTGAAGACCATAAGTTGTCTTCAGTTCTACTATGAGTTAACCCTTTGAGATGAAGAGGTAGAAGAAGACATCTACTCTTGTAAATTACAAGGACATTTTGATTATTTACATAAAGCCCTTGTTTTTATAACTTGATTCTATTTTATCTCTTTTCTTAATCAAAATCCAGTTAGTTACTAAATTTACTAGCCTTCTGCCCCTGCCATTGCTTATCTTCCTTGATCAGATTCTGAACTTACATTACTTAAAGAATTGCCATTGTTTCCTTATATTTGAATTCTTATTGCTTTGGTGAGCCCATAGTAACGAGGGTTATTGAACTGTAGGTTGCATTACTTTCATTAGTCAGGAGTCGTTGCTAACTATTATTTCTTTTAGGTCTGGAAGGTCATCTGTACAGGATTCTTGGGCCAATAGCGTGGTCTGGCATCAAGGTTTGCTGTTAGATTTTTTCTTCTCTCTCTTAATTTCTGCAGCTTTTGACATTTTGACAAATGCAGTGACATTCTTCTCCCACAGGAAATCTCCTTTCACCTGATTCATGGAAGGATGCCCTAAATGGAGTGACTGCAGTGGTATGTATCTCCTGGCTACCGTAATGGAACTTGACTATTAAACGATAATATTTTTAAATATGAAATTAACTGAAAAGAGTATAATGTATATGATATATTGAGTATGACTACGACTGTTCTATTTTTCTTCTTTTTTGTTTTGTATAAATGGATAGATACTCTTCGAAGATATTATATACTATAATGTGTTTTCTTTTATGAAGAATTGAATTTTATTTATGTTACATAATTTCCCATTCTAGGGTTGTTGGGGATTTTCTTGACTTATTCAATAAGAGGGTGGTATGACTTAAGGGGAAGAGGATGGGAGAGTCTGGGCATTGTGAACAGGAACTCTCTATGTCAATAATTGTTCAAAGCTGCCTCCTATACTTATTTACAGAAAGAAATCTTTGTACTCGGTCTTGATTCTTGGCCTGGATGAGATATCGCAAATTATTTAGCTTCCCTAAGGATTAAAAAAACTATTAATGCTATGGAGGTCCTCTCCAGATCCCTTCAATCCAAAACTGATGATCTCCTCATCTCTCCAATCCCCAAATGCAAATCCATTGGCCTCACCCATCTAGCTTTTGCAGATGACTTTATGATCTTAGACAAAGCTGACCACTGATCCATCGAGTCCATCCTATCCTCCCTCCATCTCTTTGAGTCCATCTCTGGCCTTTGCATTAACCTCCTCAAATCCAACATCTTCCTCTTTGTTGTTTCCACCAGCACAAAAGCCAATCTTTTGCTCCTCACCGGCTTCTCCCTGGGTTCCCTCCCGGTTACCTATCTTGGCCTCCCTCTCATTTTCTGTAGGTTGATCGCTCACCACTACACCCCCATGCTTGATAACATCCACAAGCGATTTCAACTTTAGAAGGGCAAGCTCCTCTCCTATACTGCTCGCCTGGAGCTCATCAGATCAGTTCTCCAATCTTCCTACATCTACTGGTCAGATGTCTTTGCCCTCCCCAAGGTAACCATTAAAAGCCATTGAATCCCTCTTCTGCTCCTTCGTCTGGAAGGGGGAGGAAGCTTCCAATTTTCTCTACCCCATTAGGTGGTCCTCGGTTTGTATGCCTAAATCCGAAGGTGGTCTTGGTATTAGAAGGATCAAGGATGTTAATTCTGCGGGCATCCTCAAGCTCATTTGGAAGATCGTATCCAAGCAGCCCGGTATCTGGGTCTCTTGGGTATATTCTTCCCTCCTTTGTAAGGATTCCCTCTGGACTGTCACTCCCTCAAGCAATGCTTCTTGGGTTTGGAGGAAAATTCTCTAGGCCAGGCCTATTGCCATCCAAGCTATTATCTGTAAAATTGGTAATGGATAACTGGCACCCGTCAAGTGTCCTCCATCTTGTGGGAGCTAGGACGGTCTACTCTTCTGGTTTGCCCAAGCTCTCCCAGGTTTCCTCCATCATTAACAATGTTTCCTGGGAATTTCCTCCACATTCCAACCCTCCCATCCCGCTTCGATCCTCCCTTCCCCCCCTTCCCCTTATTCCGAGGGATGATCGGGTTGTTTGGACTCCCTCCTCCTCTGGTGCTCTCTTCCTCCTCTGCTTAGCAGCTTGTCCATACCCCCGGTACCATTTGTCCCAGGCGAAAATCGGCTAGTTCAAATTCCATATCCCTCGCCACAGCTTTACTGTCTGGAGAGCCCTCTCCAACCGCCTCCCTACTCAAGCCTTCCTTATCCACTGGAACATCCCCGTCCCCCCCTCTTGTTGCCTATGCTGGAATGGCCTTGAGAACTCTGACCATCTCTTCTTTGAATGTCCCTTCTCCTCTTCCATCTTGAAAAAAGTCCTTGCCCTCTGCTGGCCTTCTTTTCAAACCCACCTTCCCCTGTCCCGTGAATGGATTTGGATTCACATGACCTTCGCTGGGAACACCATCTGAGACACCGTCGGGAAGCTCGCTTTTGGAGCCACCATTTTTCATATCTGGATGGAGCGCAACCTCTGTAGATGGACGTCCAATTCCAGGTCTTTTGACAAGATTTGGAAGGCCATCTACTTTGAGGTCTCAACCAAGCTTGCTTTGATGCCGCTTACCCCGGTGGCCCGCACCCCCAGGAACTCCCTCATTGTCTCTTCCTGGAATCTCCCCACCCCCTTTATGTCTCCCCTGATGCAAATTAATTACCAAAATAGGCTTGTTTTATTAGGAATAAGCCTAGGGTTGAGTTTCATACATGTTAGGCCTTTGATCCCATGTGTTTTGAGTGTAATAGACCACTTTTATGGGTCTAAAAGGGGGCTCTAAAATTGAGTACGGAATTATTAGTTAGTTTCCATTTTCATTAGTTTCCTTTTTAATTGGGCTTGATTTGAGTTATATTTGTTTCCTTAGGAGTCAAGTTATTAATTGAATCAAGTCATTAGTAGTTAGTTTCCTTTTTCAACTAGTTTCTAATTTCAGTTTTTAGTAACTATTATATTAGGAGAATATTTGGTTTCCTTTTTGAGGAACCTTCTATTTTGTAATTCCCTCCCCCATTAATATTATAAATAAAGAAGAGGAGGCTCCAAGAGGTCTCTTCTACTATTCTTTCTTTCTTTTCAAAGTTAATTGCAAGGTTCTTCAAACCAGGTAAGGGATCTAAATTGTTTTTGATTTCTGGTTCTGGAAATCTCAAGTTTCTCTCCTGCTGCCCCTATATTGTTCTGAAGATCCAGCCAGCCGATGGCCCTCCCCTTTTGATTGATTGTTGGGTTTATTAAGAGGGAGGTTTGACCTTAATTTGGGACCAATCAGACCATGGGTTTATCTGATCTGAGGTGTTAAATACTTCTGGCCGACTGTGATTCTGCCCAGATTTCAGATCTGGTTTGACTTACCTGCTCCTGTGGTATTTGTTTCTGATTGTGGCTTATCTAGTAATCTATACCTGCTGCTGGTTAGTCTACTTGCTGGTGTAATCTCTGTTTTCAGAAATTCCAGATTCTGGGTTTGAAAATTCTGGTTTTCAATGACTGTTGACTGATTACTTCTGGACTGTTGTTGCTGTCTAATATTGGGTGATTATTGGTTGTTCTTTGGTTTAACTTTCCTACAGTCTTGGGTCTGGTTTGGTTGTCAAATCTATCCCTACATTATCCCCCTTCCCCTTCGTGGGATGTAACTTTCCTTTGCTGACCTTCTTTTGCCCTTAGGGGTTGTATATTACCCCCCCCTATTTTTCTCCCTCCTTAGAATGAATTTCTTATTCACCCAAAAAAAAAAAATTATTAATGAATTATTGTCTCAAAAACCAGATTTTGTAATTTTGGTCGTTCTTGTGGTGTTGTGCAGTGAAGACTATTGATTTTCTCAACCAATTTTCTAGTATCTGCATATCAATCTAAACTTCACGAATACCCTGTTGTGGTGGCTGGACTTCTTATGCAGGACTTGGCTAGATTTTGTGCCTCTTTTTTGTTACATTATTCTCAAAATATGTAGAACTCAACTCAATTAAATCATGCCAACTAAATGGGGTTGGCTACACAAATCCTGTTTTGCCACTTTCAAAGACATACTGGTTTTCAGCCCTAACCCATGCATTCCTTTTGCCAACACTTCTCCCAAAGTCCTTCCTGCTCTTTTACCTTCTCCGAGTTGAATCATATCACCCTTCCTTTGTTGTGCATTAAAAGATCTTCTTGTTACCCATGCCCATGCTTCTTGAATGAATTTCTCTTAGCATGTATCAAAGCTGTTCCTAAATTAACTCTAGGGAATTCATTCCTTATCTCATCTTTTCTAGCTTTACAACTCATCAATTTCGGCACCCTCATCTCAGCTGCTAATTTTATTTATATGTTGTTTCTTCACCACCAAAAATTCATCTCCACACATCATTATTGGTTTTATAGTTGTATACCATAAAATTTTTCTTTATAGTTGAATGTGTCGATTACACAACACTCTAGGGGCACCTCTTTGCCTCATTCACATTGCTTTGCTCAAAAATTTAGAGAGAAAATACTCACGTGATTCTTGAAATCATAAAATTTTCAACATAATAACCATGTTGGTCTTATAACCATTTAAAATAGAAAACATATGCGCACGGTTCTTTCCATTTATACACAATGCACTAGCTCCCATCTGTTCTTTGAGTACTAACCACTGCTATCATCCTTGTTATAATCGTTACTAGCAACTTTCCCTGTGTGTGTTACTGAGATTTACTATGCGAAAAGTTTCCAATGCAAGCGTCTCTTTAGGCCTAGCAAGATGGGTGCCTTGATTTGAGCCATGTCAAGGATGGGGATTCTAATTGAACCACTGCCTGGATAGAGCACATCTACGCTATCTACGTGTCAAATTTCTGGCCCCACCTCAACCATGTGGCCCACCATTTATTTGATTCATGCACTTGTATTTTCAAGTGGTCCAAATATTGAACTTCTAATTTGAACATAATCAATAGAGAGGGCTTTTCTTATGGGGCATGGCGAAGTCTTTTTGGACCAAACTTATGACCTTGAGTGGGGGAAAGGCCTGAGCACAATTTTCAGATGTAAGTGTAACCAAAACTTCCACATGGTAAATATTGCACCCATCTTGCCAAGCTTGGCAATACCACTAATCCTGCCAACCCAGCCCTTATCAAACTATCTTCTTGAGTTCTACAAAACAGTTTGGTTGATCCACTGAATTGTATGGCCTCAAACGTATCAAATCTTCTTTTGTAATTTCTGTCGTTGGCTCTTTCTTCAAACATGTACTTTTTAACATTTTTAAGAACTATTCTATGACATGACAATATGTAAAGCTCCATTTGGGCTGAAACTTTCCACATGTGTGAATTGCAGTCCACAGAAGTTTGAGCTGCCAAATAGCAATTTTCCACATGCTTAGAGAAGCTTCTCTAAATATTGTACTTGAGAGAAGCTAGTGTGGTTCTTGGTGTTCTTGCATCTTGTTCATCTGTATGACTATCGTATTTTAAACTTGTTTTCTTCCTTTTTCCTCTGTGGAAGACAGCATGCTATTCCTTTAATTTAACCTCAATTTTTTTAGATATATTCTCCACAGAAGATGGTGGTTTACCCATTTAATATTGTTTAAAAATTTGCAGATATCATGTGTTGGAGGTTTTGGCTCGAATTCACATATGTATAAAATAAATGGTACAGCAAACATCAATGCAGTAAGAGCTGCAGCAGAACAAGGTACACTACACTCTCCTTTTATACTATTTGAGCGCCAACATTTAGAATAGTTGTTGGTGAGTTTTATTTGCTAAAATCAATGGGAATGGGGAGTAGTGGGACAAGGAAACAAATAGTGGAACATATAATGATTTGAATATGATTAGTTATGTTACCTTCTTTATTATATGGAATCTTCTGCCAGATTTTTCATTTTGTTATGGCAAATGTTTCCCTGGTTGGCAGACCATGTAAGGGGGTCCCTAGTCAGGGCACCTGACTCTACCACACGGAAGGATAAAATGGTAATTTTCACCATTGGATACCTAGGAGATGCTCTTGATAGACCACATGTCAAATTTTCAGACTCATATTCAATCATTTACCCCTTGTTATGCCATACTCTCCAATGTATGTCCATTCATGATGCACCCCCTATGTCGTCCCTTGAACCCATGTCAATTTATGGATTTTTCTTTCATTTGGTTTGCGAAATTGCCATCTCTTTCAGGGCCGAAACTTGACATGTGGGTAGGACTTAGGAGACCTTGGGGTCTACCTGTCCAAAATTTCATCCCAATCTAGTCTGCCACGTGGTAGTAGTAGGCAAGGTTCAAGAATTCATTTTGTTCCGGTGTTTCAGTAATTTTAAAACCACCGAAATTTCGTTGAAATGGTGTACTTTTTCCCATGTGTTTCGCTGCCCATTTTGGGGGGATAATGGCTGAAGTGGACGAAACTAGCGAAATGAGCGAAATGAAATGACCGAGATAGCCGAAATTTTGATAAAATAGTGAATTTTTTCGGCCGAAATGAGCGAAATTTCGAAACAAAATATGACCGAAATTATGTATTTTTATATTTTGCATGCCATTACGTCTCGGTAAAAAAATATATATATACTGAAATATCCTAGATTTCTGCGAGTTTTCGAACCTTGGGGCAGTAGGCACCCGACCATGGCTTAGTTATGTGGACCGCCAAAGCAGAAAGCTTTCTCCCTTCTGTTATTTAGAGTGAAATATGCTTAATACAATATCATGGTGCAAACAATATCATTGCACTGGAACCAAATAGTTAGGGTAGGGCTTCTCTTTTGATTGTGTTGAGAATGGAATATATGTTATTGTAAAACTTCTGTTAATGAGCTTATTGTGTTGAGAATGGAATATATGTTATTGTGAAACTTCTGTTATTGAGCTTGTTCATTTAGTATCAACCTCTTTGATGCTTGCTTGCTGCTCTGCTCTAATTTTCTATGCTTTTATGGGATTTAAAATCCCTTAATTTGACTTCTTTATTCCTTCGTTCATGTCTGTAGGTGTAAAAAGATTTATATACATCTCCGCTGCTGACTTTGGTTTGGTGAATTATTTGCTGAAAGGATATTATGAGGGGAAGGTACTCCCATTAGCAGTCTATTAATACAGTGTGGAAATTGTTATGAATAGTTAACTCCAAGGTTGGTTGAAAAGGTATAGAATTGGCGGTGTTCTCCACCCACACCACCCCCACACCCCCCCCCCCAAAAAAAAAGGTAAAACTCAATGATATGAGAGGGGAAATTAAACATTAAGCAAAATGGAATGGAGGTCAATTTGTGAATCCTTTAGCACGGTAGAATTTATCATAAAATTTCAGTTACTGGAGCACCAATATTTCTGCGGTGTCTCAGAATTTTCATTTGTTTTCATCATTTTACTCATGGAGATTTTGCCCTGTGAATTTTAAGTTATGCAGAGAGCTGCTGAAACAGAGTTATTGACAAGATTCCCTTATGGAGGTCAGCTTTCTCATTCTCACTGCTCTGAACTGTTCACTATTCTTATTTTGTTGTTGGTAGAAGATTTGTCATTTGTATCTGATTTGCTAATAACATAGGATGACACTTTTATTTGTGAACTTGAGAACTAATGATCTCTTATCATGAATGCACAGCATATTTTCCTGGTAATCATATAGTTAACAGAGTTAATGAAGTTTCTGGTTCCCCCGTCCCTTCATTTTCTCTTTCATAGATTCTATTTTTGGTAGGATTTCCTTGCTTGAAAATTATAGTAACTATGTGTCTTTGATTAATAACAAATTTAACATTTGAAGAATTGAAGTAATGTATAAATATTACCTTTCAAACCAGAATAGAAATTCGTTGATTATGCAACTGCCAACTGTATAACATTGTTTCCCTCTCTCCAGAAAAATTGACAACCCACACGGAAAGAAACACAACTTGGAACTGGCAGTTATAATTTATTGAATATCCCTATTTGGAGTCTGATAAAGATACTTAACTATGAAGCTTCCAGTGAAATGTCAAGCTCTATTAACAGGCTATCCTGCAATAAATTCTCTGTTATTGTATTTTGATTCAATTACATCCAATGGTTAACATGTGAAGGAATTGGAAACAATGAAACCTTCAAACATACAAAACAGAAATATCAAGTGCTGTGGATCTATTTCATTTGCCATTGTAGTTGTCAGGCATCCAGGCACCTTCTTGGGTCTTAGCCGACAGCCTTGTTTGATAAAGGCAACCACCTTAGACACCTATAGGTGTTGCCTTGTAGTCTTGTGACAGCATGCCTTATATTATGTTAATTTTTTGACACTTCATGAGTTCAAATTGATTTGTGTATTACTTTGTCTATACATACACACACACACACACACACACACACATATATATATATATATATATACACAAACAAAAATGGAAAGGCCCATAGCTTGAGAGGTCTCATGTTGTTTGAGCCTCAATCTGCTATTTTCACGGATTTCCGTCCTAACGTGATCCAACTGACATTATATATATATATATATATATGAATGTGCATTTTCCTCTTCAGGTGTCATTCTTAGGCCAGGTTTTATGCATGGGACTCGCCAAGTTGGGAGTGTTAAAGTTCCTCTAGGAGTCATTGGATCTCCATTGGAAATGGTAAGATGTATTTGCTTCATGTACAATATTTTTTTGTCATCATATGAAGTTGGGTGGCCTGAAGTTTGTATTTTTTATGGGGTTGTGCTGGGCTTCAGCTGTAAACTATTCTGGCCCCATTATGGGGGTCTTGCACAAAAAAAAAAAAAATTCTTGCTAAACCTTGAAAAATAAGACTGCTTGGTTACGTGGCCCTTGCACCCAGGCACATGAGCTTGCAAAATTATCATTTCACCCCCTATGAAATAAAATAAAATCCCATCCATATATATATATGCCCTCTGCGTGCTCGCATTGGCCTCTACGCTGGTGCAGGTGCTACGTGGCCAAGGTGCATAAAAAATTGAAGCTTTTTTTTCCTCTCTTTTTGACTCAACATAATTGGTTTTCACAGTTATCATGGGTGACCTGTACACCAAGGGGTATTTATAAGAGAAGAGGGTGGGGTGGGTTTAGCGTATAGAGTTCGATCCCAGGTCTTAGCTACAACTAGCACAATGCCTTACCAGCTGAGCTAGCCAGTAACTTCAGAAAACCAGTCGAGCCCTAGGTTGGTGTTTTCTAAACCTTTACTCAAAGGGAGTTGGTAAAAGTTTCCAAATACATGTAACATCATTTATGATAACATCAGCTCGAGGCTGACAAAGCCCTTTATACACATGAGAGTTCACTGTCTATTTAACAGAGTCAGTGTGAAGCCCACATTTGTTCCAAGGAAATCAATGATAAAGTTAGGAATTTTTTTATTGGGCCAACCTGAGTTCTCTGCCCAGGAGCATAGCATTCCCTGAGGCTCTCTCATCCCACAACAGGGGGTTCAAATGCCATTTCATTTGCGGGGAAGAGAGAGACACACATGGAGGGTGTTAGTATACGCATGGTTCAGGAGAGAGAAAATCTTACCATTTATTTTATGGTAAAAGGCTGGGTATGCTAGCGGTATACCCAAGTCTGTATCTATCTCATGTTTTACATGTTCTATCATTCATTTAACATCAACTACTGTGGTAATTGGATGCAGGTTCTTCAATACGCAAAACCACTCACTCAAGTCCCACTTGTAGGGCCACTATTAACTCCTCCTGTAAGTGTGACTTCAATTGCCAAGGTTGCAGTCAGAGCTGCGACAGATCTTGTATTCCCTCCTGGCATCGTAGACGTTTACGGCATACAACGCTATAGCCAAGCAAAGTGAAGGAGTCTCCTAGTCATTTTTATTTGGCCTGGATTTCCTCAGTAGATAATAACACAAAATCCTTGAACCCCAAATGTTGTTTTCATTATAAGCCAGATTGAAGATTGAGGCTTCTTTTGTTGCCTTAATCTCTGTGAGGCAATAAGATGCAAGTATGTCAGTTTACCATTGCCTCTTGTATTTCTGTTCTTGGTAGTATGCATGATTCATTATCTGGAGGGGGTCCTCTCAAAAAGGTTTGCCGAGATTCCTTCTCCTCATAGTCTCCTGCGTGTGCATCCTTAGAAGCTTATCTCCCTTTAACTTGGATGCGGCATGCAGGAGTTCAGTTGCATCAATGATCTAAGTTGGAAAATATCCATAACCATCTATCTATCAATGAGACATCTTACCACAGGGCAATGCTAATGAGAGGACTGCACTAATATCTGGACAAAACTCTGTCCTCTCTCTTGAGATTCCTCCGACGCTCTTGATCCTTTGAGCATGAGCTTGATATTTGGATTCGAGTCACAGGAGAGAGGGATTAGGTTTCTCCCTTTTCTGTCGAAAGAAGGCACCATCTGGTCTAGGATCCTTAAATGTCTTTCCCTTTCAGTTTAAAGAAAGTTTGACTCAACAATGGTAAGGTAAGCTCAAAACTTTCGATAAGTTCAAAGTTACGGGCTTGGAAGATGTTAGGACGGACTCTTCAGACATTGTGTGGTGAATTCTGATCTCAACTTAATCTAGTAAGTACTGTTAACCTTCTATGACAATGGCAGCCGATGAGCATGTCGTGGGGGTTACAAGGGGAGTAGGAAGCCCACTGCCTAGAGGGCGAAGGGGGCAGTCTCTCGACCATTTTTTGCAATGTTTTACTTGGAATAAGCAAATCTCATCACAAAAAACCCCCAAAATATTGAGGAATTTACAGGGCTCTCCATTGGACTTTGGTCCTATACTCCTACCATAACCCCCTCTTCTGGTCTCCTGAGCATCCATCAAGGTCTTGCCCATAGCTATCTGGGTAAGCGTCACATGTTCAGACGGTAATCCAACGGTTATTAGTGCCTCGTTTTCTATGTCTTTGTCAGCACCTCATTCTCCGTGTCTTCTCTCAAAACATTGGATCACCACCTTGATGCTCGCCCAGGTAACGTTATAGGCCAACCTGGGCGATGGGTGCTTAGGAGAAAAGTCGAATCCCCCTCTCCTATTTTTTGAATAATTATATCTGCAGACCTAAAAGCTGACCTTGTCAGTTTTGAAATGGAAAAGACTATTTTACCTCTATTATATTTTGAACTAAAACATTCAAATTCTAAATATCATTTTTACTTTCATTATATTTTCATACCTAAAATCCACAAATTGAAGTGGTTTGTCAAATAAGGACAGATGTTAAGGGTTTTGTTACAATTCCTTGTCCGGTGAGGATGAAGAAAAGAGAACTTTCCAAGGTAAACAGTCTGTGCTTTTCTATTTTTCTTGCAGGATTAAAACCCCATAACAGAAGTAAACCACACCCAACTATGGCAGAAAACATTGGCAACGGTACAAGTTCTTCTAACCAGGTGGATCAAATTATGAGGTTGGCATTCTAAGTGTTGACTGTTATCAGAGAAGCATTTGGGTCAAATGTAAAGGTGTCAATTTGGTACTGAAAGTGAATACGATATCAAAACTGTATAAAATCCGTATTGTAGGAGATTTGGTACAGTTTTGATATGAGAAAATATATATTTTTTTTCTTCTCTATAGGGTATCAATATTTAAGATAAAACCGTTTGGTACATATCTAGCTAATTGTACTGAGTTACCAAAACAATACCAAATATTGGACAAATGTCAAATATACCGACTATCATACAAAAATACATAATTATGGACTATACATATGAAAAAAAAATGGTAAAATTATTGTACCAAAATCATAACAAATGAAAACTTTATTTATATTGAATAAAATGTTGTTTTATGGTTGTCCTTGTTGGCAACTCGACCACGTGGCGATAATGATGTGGTCAGTTTGGGTGATGTGGATGAAAATGATGACATGATAGTGTCTAGTGTCACCGATGAGATAACAGAACCACTTGATATGCATGGAATGGTTTGATACATCCTTAGTATGTGGTGCGGGTTTTTGGGTCAAAACTGGCGAAATTGGCCTATTTACGATCGGGGGCATTTTTGGCAATGAAAATGACATTTTTGGAAGATCATTTCTCCATAAAAAAAATATAGATTGTAATTTATCTAGTCCAGTGCATCTGATTTTGTCGCATTCCGATACTGTATGAAGAAGTTACGGCATTTGTGGCAGTCGAGGGCAGTTTTGGCATTGAAGATGAATTTTTTAAAGGAAGTGTTCTACATGTAACAATACGAAAAAAAATCCAATCTTTTCAATGGTTCTGATTTCATCGCATTCCGATTCTGTATGAGAAAGATACGTAATTGGAAAGGTCTAGGGGCATTTTGGTCTTGTTACATGAATGAGTCAGATGATTGAGTCTTCTGAAAAGTCATAGAGCGTCTAGTTACGGTTCCAACGCACTTATTTCATCTCGATTGGATATCGTATGAAAAAGTTATAAGTGTTTCTGTAAAGCCAGTTTGAAAATCCAAATCGAAAATCCATCTGTTGCCCTTGGTGTTGGATGGATTTTTCGGAATTTATTTTTGAAATGTGAAGGGATTTTGTGTAATTTCAATATTTTGAAGGTCTGAGTTGCAAGGGATTTTTAAACACTGGAATATATGGAAACAGTGGCTTGATTGTAACAAAGAGGAGTAAAGGGAAGTGAAATGGATGGTCCATATTCGACCACGTAGGCTTGATGCACATCCAAAGGCTGCTAAGATTTTAAGCTGACATGGATGAGATAGATACTTATGGATTAGTTAGGTGCATAATCCTTGATGCACTAGCGCTACACCTTATCAAGGTACGTTGTGGTGTTTCGCGCGTGCATAGAAGGTATAAAAAATATTCTGATCTTAAGGATCTCATGAGATCTGATTAAAGCCATCATGGAGGATTCAGATCCAATGGTCGATAAGCCTTTCACTTTTGTGAGTGGGAGACAAGCTCCCTTAAAATCCGGAAAAGCAACCAATCAAAGATCGACAACAAAAAGTGCATGCTGACCGATGACGTCATAATGATGTCATTAGTTGACTATTTTATTCAAATCTTGTGGTTGAGATTTACTATCCGTTATTTTAATCAGACGGTGTATATTGAAAGATTCTCCTTGATGAGATCTATGGCCAGATTTGTGCCCTGTTGCGCGTGCCGCAAGTGTAGCCTACGCCACTCCTACAAAGATTCTATTTCAGGCTATCTCATTGCTCCAAATTCAAATGGTCATATCTCCTTCATTTTAACTCGGATTTGGGTGAACCAAGTTGCAGCTTCTTCATTTTTTCAAGCCCTACACCATGGAAGCAATAAAAATAAGTTTTGAGTGAAGAAAAACTATGGTTTTAGCAAGAGAAGCTTCCCTCTCTTTGTTGGTCCTTGAATGAACATAAATGCTTGATGATAAATGTTCTTAAGTCATTAAATGAGGCAAAAGAGGTGGTTGATGTGTGTTAATGATACATTAACTCAAAGCCAAGGAGGAAGAGAATAAAACAAGGATATGTTTACTTTGAAGAGCAAGAAGCCAATGAGAGAGAAGGTGTAAGCACCAAGCTTGTTAGTACAAGTTTTCAGTCATTCCAGGCAATCGGTTGTGAGATTCTCTAATCTTTGATTTACATTATATGCATGTATGTATGTTAGGGTTAGTTGTGGATGAATGTGTACATGTTAGGTTAGTTGTGGATGAACTGTAAGCATGCTAACTAGTTGTGAATGTATATGTTAGGCAGAGCTTGATTGTAGGGCATTGATATAAACCCAATTTAATTGTATTTTTTATTGAGTGCTTAGTGGATGCTAAGCATTGGGAGTGGGTGCTACACATTGTACCGACACTGCGAGTGCCATCTCAGCTTTGGTTTGAGAAAATTGGGTGTGGGTGCTCCTGACTGTGAGTGCAGTCAAAAGTAGTGTATTGAGTATGTACAAAGCCTTTACAGACACTACTCCGAGGATGTAGGCAAATTGTCGAACCTCGTAAAACCCTGTGTTGTGGGTGCTTATTGTTTGTATTTTATATTGAAAGTGCGTAAAATGTGGAATGAGTGTGCACACTTGGAAGTGCCTATGAGAGGCTGAGTGTGCATACGACTGTGTGCAAACAGGGACAAGTATATCAGGTTTTTCTTAGCCAAACATCGGACATGTTTTTAGGGATCAGAATTGGACTCACTGATTCATCCCCCCCTCTCAGTGACTGTTGGATTACAACATAAAAAACCATAATGAAAGCATACTAAACCAAAATTGTATCATATCAAATTTCTTTGATACAATATGATTTTGATATCTATTCTTAGTATGTTGTACCGAATCAAAAACCAAATACTTACACCAATTAACACCCTTTCTGCACATGGGGTAATGATTATGGATTTTTTTTATTCCAAGTTAAAAAATTCCAGTTACCTTTCATTTAGTTCCCCTTGCATCGAATCAGAGCCTTTGGGTTATTAGGGGTTACATGGCTGCACTAGTAACAACTCTTGATTGATGAGGGACAAAACAATGTGAAATCTGAGAACTCCCACCAAGGGAGCCAAGAGATCCTTCTTTACCATGGTGATCCAGAGATTATGTACCTCTAGAAAGTAGAGTTACATACAATCAAATAAAAAATAAATCAAACCCAACCCATAATAAGCCACCAAACCAAGATATCCTAGTGGCATTTTGTAGGGGTGGCGCTCTAAGGTTATGTTTGGTAGCCAAGAGAAGCAAAGAAAAGAAAAAAAAAAAGGAAAGAATAGAAAAGAAAAAAGAATCTAAAAAAGAAAAGAAATGAAATGGTGAGAAAATAAAAAATGTATATATGTTTGGTTACATTAGAAGAAAAGAAAAGTTTTTAAATTTTTTCATGTTTACTGGTGTTTTTGGTAAAAAAAATTTGTGTGCCAAATAAAATTTTATAATTTTCAAAGAGATTTTTAAAATTTAAAAATTAAACCTTCTTTTGAATCAAGAGTCAAGACATGCCAAGCACAAAGATAAATTCTTCTTAAACTAAGAAAAAAATACAATTTCTTTTCTTTTTCTTTTCTTGTGTCTCTCGACTATCAAACACAGCCTAATAGCGATATAGCGATATTCTTAGGGGTAGTGCTGTCAATTATCCCAGGTATAATTCACGCTTCTAGTTATAACTTGTAAATGACTTTTTTTTTTTTTTTTTCTCTTAAAACATTCCAGTCGTTCCTTTGGCGGGAGAATACAGAAAGTTGAAACCTAACGTAGTTGGATATTTGGAATTTTGGATCTCGAGTGAGGCGATTGGAATTTGAAACAGAGGATTACCAAATGGAAGGCAGCGAAAGCGAGGCCATTTTCGATTCTTTCAATTTGAACCCTCAACTCTTTATAAACGAGGTACTTAACGCTGTTGATGACATGGTCGATGGGGCATTTGAGTTCTACGAACAGTATGTTCTTCTTTCTTGCTCATCGCTTCTTTTCTAAATCAACAATTTCTCAGTCCCTTGAACCTCATCTGTCTTCTTTTTGCATCTGCAGGGATGCATCAAAGCTTTTGGCTAGAACTGGGGCAGATCAATCGGATGAGCTAAAGAAGGTAGTGTTTTGGAGTTTATGATATTTATGTTTCCTTGTAGATTTGTTAAGAATTTTTTAGAATGCGATGCTTTGTTCAGTATAACCATCGTGGTAAGCAATTTAGATATAGAATTCTTTTTGCCAATCTGATGCTAAAAGACAAGCGTATGATTATGAGGATTGCAAATCTTTTTGTTTTTTTATTTTTTTATATGAAAATAATAATATAACTTCAGAATTCTACTGGTCATAAGGGAATGGTGGAACAATTGGGAACAGAAGGATAAAAATTAGGGAGGAGTTCAGTTTCTTATTTATGTTTTATATTGTAATGATGAAAATAATCTATATCTAAATTCCCCGATTCTCTGATTTTCTTTCCAGCTGTGTGAAGCTGATGCTAACATGGTAAATTCTGGTGATTTTGATATGTCTTTCAAGAGAATTGATCAGGGTCTGTTGACTCTCCCCTCTGGAAAAAAAAGGGTTGTTGGGGGGGGGGGGGGGGGGGGATGAAATAATGAAAATGAAGGGACAAATGGTGATGACACTTCTTAATAGAAGGCAAGGGAAAAAGGGGTGTAACTTGTTGGAAGAAAGTCTGGGTAACTAGACACTCTGGATTTGGTCCAGGTCTTAGATGAAGCAAAATCCACCAACTGGGAATTTTTACCTAGCACAAAGATTGACGTCATTTCCTCTTTATGCACTTGGGGTTTCAAAGGATGCACACACTACAAAGTCTGCACCAACCAAAGTATCCCTTGCAAAAACGTCAGCTCCTTATCACTGTTTCATGCCTATGATATATTGAGATTCATATTGTCTTCTTTTATGTTTTCCTGTTTAGTGTTCATATACAATATACTGTTTCTGTCAATGGATTTGGCTTCATACTTCTATCTTGGAGACTGAACATTGGCAATATTATGGGGAAACATAATATGGCAATGGTCTTTCTCATCTGTCATGATATGTTCCTTGATGCACATGTTATACTTCTAAATTCTGAACTCTTATGGTATGTATGTAGGGTATTTCTTCCATTCGTCATATGATTCAAGTAGTTTTGAACAGGCGAATGGGTATGTGGGAGAAGTACTGTCTTAGGCACTGCTTCACCGTTCCTGAAGGATTCTCATTAACAAAATCTGTATGTTCTCAATCTTTGGCATGTTATCAGCCATTTGTGCATTTCAAACTGAAAATTTCACTTATCATATATGTCCATCCTATATTTTTTGCTGCAACTTACTGTGACCATTCACTTCAAAGGTCTAACACTTTTGAGGGGATCAAGCAAATGATGAGGAAGGCCTTTTATTCCGATACTGCAGTTGGAATCATAGTTGATCACTTTGTTTTTTGTTTTTTGAAGGGCGTTCCTGCCCAAATATTCTGTTAGTCTTTGGAGACAGTCAGTCTGTTAGTACTTAATACTTTTATTTCATTCTCCCCTTATTTTATTTCTATGAGATTAAGATTTTATGACCACAAAACATGCACTAGTGGATTTTCTGAGTTTTTTTGCAATCAATTAGTGGTACAAGTTCAGAATGATGTTTCATAGAAGATTAAGGTGGGATGGATGAAGTAGACAGGTGCTTCAGGAGTGTTGCGTGGCCAACGTATTCCTTTAAATCTTAGAGGAAAGTTCTATAGGACAATCGTTTGACAGGCTATGATGTACGGGGCGGAATTCTAGGCTGTTAAGAAGTGTCATAGATAAGCTATGAATGTGCAACAAAAATAGGATGGATAAAGTAAGGAATGACATATTAGAGCTAATTTGGGAGTTTCCATGATTTATGATAAGCTTTGAGAAAGTCGTTTGAGGTGGTATGACCATGTTCAACGGAGAGGCCTGATGATGCAGAATAAGGAGGAATGGTTTGATTCAGATTGAAGGAACTAGAAAAGCTAGGGGTAGGCCTAAGATGACCATAGGAGAAGTAGTGAGGAAAGACATGCATAGTTTAGGTTTTGTCCCCAAGTATGACCTCGGGTAGATCTATTTGGAGGGCACGAATCCATGTAGCCGACCCATTTAGTTGGGATAAGGCTGAGTTGTTGTTTTGATGCATTCGGGGTTCAAAGGCTATGGTTCAAATCGCTTATGGGCCCACACAATCAACAGAAAATGCAGTATTAAAGAGGAATATAAATTTTGTAAATTACCAAAAGCTTAACGGGGTTGTTTGGTAGAGTAAGATGGGCACGGATACAAAGATTTGTATTTAAAGAATAAGGCTAAACTAGGTAATAAAACAAAGTAAGGATAGAAGTAGAATTAGGAATAGAAGGGAAGAATTAAGAATAGAAGGGAGGGGTATATTGGAAAAAAGAAAATATAGTGACAATTAAAATAGCATCAACTTGTCATCTTCTTTCTTCGAATGAAACTAGAGGTGGAAGAACCAAATTGGTTGCAAACAGTAGAACTCTCCCAGTTTAGCACCTTTCAAGGTGAGATCATAGGATCTTAATACCTGACGCTTTCAAGATCAACCAACAATGGTTCCAAAAATGAAATATTAATTTAATAATAATTGTTTGAAATAGGAACTGACAGTAAGTTAGGTTTTGTATGGTAATGTTTCTATTTTAAAAAACTGATTCTAGGTCCGGCACAAGTTTTTGTGTTTTTGGTGTGGTTCTGCGTCTTTAAATGCTGTGTGGTAATAATGCTGGAAAAAAGAAAAAAAGAAAAAAAAAGAACCCATTTTTGTAACCAGGAAGAAACAGAAACCTGTATGGTTCGCATTTAGCATGCTTTCCATTCTTATGTTTTTATTAATAAAAAACATATAAAATACCGACGTTAAAAACTATTTAAAGTGTTCAGATAGTACATCCATGAGTTTGAATTTGTCCAAAAAGTTATGGCACCAATTGTTACATAAGTATCTAGAGTTGAAATAAGACATAAACAAGAATAATTGATATGATCATGTTCTATATCAGAAAAAAGGTTCTAACGTCAAATACGAAATGCTTCGACCACTTTCCTTGTGGTGGAATAATACGAATGCCATTCTTGAGACCATTATCATGGATGCACTCATCAGTATCTTCATCGGTATGGTGGACGTCTACCCACATGAAATATCCTACATAGTCTTCTTTTGGGACATTTGAAAACCATCGTCCTGGGTTTTGGGATATATGAGACACCTTCAACACCATTCGACCCTGACCACATGGACATATGGGTCCTTCACCTTTCATCTCTTTGTAAGCTAATTATAGGAAAATATGTGGCATTTAAAACTAAAATATGCTTAATATGTTTAAGAAAATATGATCTATCATGATAGCATGGAATATGAGTAAGCTAGTTTAATCCAAGGTTCAAGGTATCAGGTTCAACCCTTGGAGAGACTGAATTTCGGTCGAGACCTGGAAAATTTCGAGGAAACCAAGGATTTTTACCGGTTGGGTGGAAACTTTGGTTTTGACCTCCAAAATGTATATTTTTTTGTGTATATCCTATTTTAGACATTCCTAATTCACGTAATTATTTTCATAAAAAAAAAAAAAAAACTTGTGGCCACACCAAAAGTTTGGTAATGTACGTTGAGCCATTGACTGAAAGCCTGAAACTATACTACATAAGTACATACTATATATAGTCTACAATCTACATCAATACATAATACATAATACAAATGATCCAAAATAAATAAAAATATTACATCATCATGAGTTATCTCTCAACACTCAACACTAATATGGGACTTACTTTTTTGTTCCAAGCTCCCTTCCTTGTGTAGATCAAGCAATATCCAAGCTTATATTCAATTTTGTTGGGCACAAGGGGAAAATCTTGAGTGTTTCCCCAAGTTTCCCACTTCAAAGAGAAGTAAGGGGAGAGGGTCGAATTTTAGAGAATAGAAGCCTTGGTCTCTTTTAAAGGTATCTTATATAAGAGCCTGGTTCCACCCAAAGGGTCAAACCAAGTGGTTTAGTCGAAATTTCCCACATTTTGGTCGAAATGTGAGAAATTTCGTCGAAACCAATCGAAACATGTTGAAACCTATGACTTTTTAAAGTCACAGGCTAAATGGTATCGATCTCTGCGATATGGTCGAAACATGCGAAATTTCTACTGTATCAGTCAACTTCTTAAACCATGGTTTAATCAAATGGTAGAATAAATCCAATCAAACCACATAATTCTCAAAGTTTAAGCATCCACTTACATCAAATTTTAAATCCAATAAAAGTTTGTCATTATATAATCTAGGCCATTCCTGCTTTAACAGTTTACTCATTTGCAATCTTTTTTCCTTCTTTCTGCTTGGTTGCTACTTCCATGATTTGGTAGTATATAATCATGAATTTTCTCAGGGTTCTCATCTATCCAACCTTCACCAAACTCTTCAAAATTCTCGTCTGCAATTTCTTCCTCTCGAATGAAGTTGTGAAGTGCACAAGCAGTGGCGATCACGGTTTGTGTATTGAGTGAAAAACATGGCATTTTGCTAAGAATTGGAAAACACTTTTTCAAAGACCCAAAGCTGTACTCTATGACATTTCTAATAGAAGAGTGTCTATTGTTAAATAGCTCTACTGCTGTCCTTGGTCATCTATTTCTGTAATCATTTAGGTGATATCTTTGTCCTTTGAATGATGTTAAGATCCCAGTTGTAGATGGATAACTAGAATCAACCACATAATATTTACCCAGCATATATCGTTCAAATAACGAAGCAACTTATTGTCTTAAGAAGACATGCAAATAAAATGTCCAGGTTTGTAAAATTTAAAGTTTACCAGGTGGAGGATGGGGAAATTCAAAATCGTATTTGACAAAGCCTTATAAATACTCGACAATCATTTGCAGGACCTTCCCAACCACTATACACAAATGTGAATTTCATGTTATGGTCACGTGCACACGTAATATATTGGCTGGTTTCTCCTTTTCTTCCTCTGTACAATATTTGTTTGGCTAGTTGTATGGAAGCACTAATATAAGCTCAATTAATTGCACCAATACAATCCTAATACAAATAACGGGATATTCATCAACTCAAACTCATATGACCAGTAGTATTGGCCACAAAACAACTTGTACAATAAATGTAAAATAACAATTGATTTTTATATCGTACCTTGAAAATGGATAGAGCTTTGGTATTTCATATATCTATTTAGGTCAATGATTGAAGTTTGGAGGTTTATATTCTCTCTTGCCAGTAATATGAAAGCACGTAACACCTTTGTAAAGTGTGCACCTATAGTTAGTGGAGAACCCTGAAAATGTTCTGTTGTCTCTAAACCTGTTATTATGACCAATGATAGATATAAACATTGCCAATTGCTCGTCCACTCTTAAATATCGACTATCTTTCAACCACCCTCGTTCTTGTATTAATTATTCAAGGTTGAGAAAGACAGGTTCCATTATATTGTTCAAAGCATTTGTCAATATGTCCATCTATGACCCCACACACTCGTTCTAGACCTGTCAAAGCATTGTCTCGTATGGGCTCTCAAGTCTATAGTGAATCCTATGCTTTCATCATCATCATCATACACATTATGATCTCTTCTTTTGTGTCCTCCATTTTCATTTGTTCTATGTATGCCCTAGATACAATGACTTTATGATCCATTCCTATAATGTGGAATTACAAAAATTAATACAGAACTCTATCAAAATATCATCATCTAAAACTACCATCATAAAAAAAAAGGGTAATTTATAGTGCCACCCCCTGGAGAATGCTACAATTATAAGAACACCCCCTCTGTTTTACCAAATTAGACTCAGACCCCTTACTGTCAGGCACAGTTAAAGAATATTAAAAAATAACGTTTTTACCCTTATGAGTAAAACACTGATAAGTTACCCATTATCATTATCCCAAAAATACCCCTTTACCATTTTACCATTCGTTCTGCTCTCCATACTTGCGACCAAGGGTTCAGGTGTGCACTGCTAGTTCCGTCGCCGGCGAATACTAGCGACGGAATGTTTTGTTGTGTCAAGTACTGATCTGCCGTCAATTCCTGATCTCCTTTCTCTTCATCTTCCTCTTCCTCTTCCTCTTCTTATTCCTCTTTCTGTCACAGCGTAACAGCCACCGGTGATGAAATCTGCCCGGTTTCTACCTGTGGAGGAACTGAATCGGCGATCCAGTTCCGTTTCCAACTATACGGTTTGCAGCCGGAGACTTGAAAGTACTCGCGATTCGACCTCACCTATAATAACCAAAGTAGGACGATTTCCAGGTCTTTGGTCTTTGGGGTTCACCGTTCAAGAAAGAGTTATACAAGAACTATACGATGATGAGATAATGGTTTCTCGGAAACAACCAAATCCAGCAACGACGATGAATTCCCATCATCATTCAAAGGAGAAACCAGTCTGGAATTTAATCGATGAGTCTCCTTTCGGGTATACGAGGAGACGAAAGTCGTACCCACCGACCTCGAAGTAATGGTTCCATAGTGCCCTAGCTTTAACTTGGGAAAATTGACAACCGTCCATCGACACACCGCCAAATGATCTCCACGACGCTCTACACAACCGTCCAGCAGGTTCTTTCGCAGCTGATATTGATACAAAAACTGTCTTCTCCAATGCCGCACGGCGACAATGAGGACGGAACCATCACAGGTTGCTAAGAAGGCAGAGTTGGATGGCGATGAAGCTGCTTCGGATCGGGTTGGCTTCATTTGATATGAAAGAAGAGATGTAGAGAGATTATGGAGGAAAGACTCACAGAGCACTTTGGTTCCTGGTTTGCTATTTTAGGTTTTCTATCTCCATCTCTACTTTTGGAATATAAACCGCCTCCTGAGAAGAGGAAATGCCCACCATACATGGGAATGGCATAATTGGTGAGTAACTTTGTTGAGCTGGGAGACCCTGAATATGCTCCACCTGTCAAATTGGGTGAAACTCCAGTTGAAAGAAGGGCTAGAATTCACAAACTACTGCTGGAACAGGGTGCAGTAAAGGCTGCTGAAGAGCTTGAGAAATATGATCCATCTAGTGATCCAAATGTATCTGGAGATCCATACAAGACATTGTTTGTTGCAGGACTTAATTATGAGACAACGGTGCATAGACTCAAAAGGGAGTTTGAAGCTTATGGGCCAATCAAGCGGGTAAGAGCATCCCTAAGGAGGGAACAAGTTTTGCCTTTTGACTTTAGTAAGAGGTTCAGTAATGGGGCGGCTCTCTGCTATAGCCTTCTTTGAGACTTCTGAACTTCTTTCTCTAGTGTTTATGTGGTTTTTTTTTGGCTACCATATCTATCTCCATCTCTGCTTCTGATATTTTTTCTTTTTTGGTTCATTAACGAATATAGAGAAAGAGAGAGAGACAACAGAAGGAACGGGGGACAGAGAAGGTGACCCAATCCGAAGGGGCAAATATTAACTTATTGCAAGGGTATTTTTGGTACTTTGTATTTTATAAGGGTATTTTGGTATTTAAAATAAAATATAGTTGCTGACATCAGCAAATAAGGTATATTCCTTAACAGTGACTGACAGTAGGGGGTCTGAGTCTAATTTGGTGAAACAGAGGTGGTGTTCTTATAATTGTGGCATTCTCTAGGGGGTGGCGCTGTAAATTACCCAAAAAAAATGAAAACATCACTGTAAAAAATAGTGTACCAACAATCATCCAGGAAAAAAAAACCATCAAAGTTAAAATTATTAGGGCACAATCCATCAACTCAGTGGAGTTGGCTTGGCGGTTTGCAGTGCTCAGTGGAGTACTTGCCAGAGGGTTGGTCACTTGATCAACTCCTCTCAAGTGCATCGGTGCTTGGTTTGCACCAATTTCCTTGCTTTCCAAAAAGTGTGGCCTTGGGCCCTTGTTGACTCCTCCGTGGTTTAGACTTGGCTCCTATGTGGCTCTACTATGTAATGGCCAATAGGCCCTTGAACTTGTGAACTTGAAAAGAAAAAAAAATCAAAATCACTCTCGAAGTTAATAAAGTAGTCAAAAACCATAGTCAAGGGCAGAGGAGTATAAACTTCGGTGTGAAGGGCATGAAATTAATGCATCCCTCCTTTGTGGGTTAACCATAATCTTCTTAAGTTTTTTCTTGTATAGTACTTCATCTAACTCGTACCCTGACTCAAGCACCTCCATAGCCCTGGTAACCCCGTACATGTGTTCAACATTTTGGGTTGAAGCAGTAGACATGCTCTCATCTCTTTTCTATCTTTGATTTACTCATGTCTTGAATGGCCTTGCAGGCCATTGACCGGTCATTAGACTTGCTTCTCCTTCTCTTCGTATTTGAAGTCCTATCATGCTTGTGTTTAGTAGCTGGTCTTTTTTCTACTTCTTCAAGTTAAGTGTCTCCTAATGAAGTGACTCCTTTAATCGAATTAGACTCATCACATGACTCATTCATATCCCCATCGTCAATAGTCTCAAAATTTGACAAAGCGGTTGCTGGAGTCAAACCTCCTTCACCATCTGTATATGTATCACTGAATACTGTATATAGTTCTGGCCATTGTGATGGTCCGTACTTAAATCGTGCCCAAGTAAGGTCTTTCTGACATGCAAAAATACTCAAAATCAACTAATGCACACTTGAGTTCATTCTTCTTTATCTCACAGAGAAAAATATACCAATTAAAATTTGGAGCATACCTTAATATGCGTTCCCAAATGGATTCATCATCAACAGGACAAGTTCTTGAAGAACTATCCCAACCAAAACTAATTGTCTCCAGTAGCTTGTTAAACTGATTATAATCCTACCTCAATTTGTTCATCTTGTTTCTTAAATGTGTAATAGTATAGGTGGCACCAGTTTTCTCTTTGTAGTTATTGGCAATGTTCCTCCGCCCTGCTTTGTTAAAAATAGTTGTAGTTCTATTGCCTTTCTTAACTTCCTCTATGATAATTTAAACAAGGGTGTCAAATTTGCTTAGCTCCATTTTGCATTCTCATTAACTACTTGTGATGAACTGGCCATTTTCTCACTATTTTACTGAAAACAAAAAAAAAGTAAAATCGTAGGGATTACCTACATGTACAACCTATGCCTAGGTTATGTTATAGTATGATTACCAAATGTATGCCTACTTCTTTGCCTTTTGACTTACTAGTCGCATTGCGTAAGGGTACATGTTCCTGCATTCAAAAATCTATGGTTATGTATCTTATAGATAAGTTTATTTCCATCTCCTGTCTTCCTCCTCTGTTCATACTCTTGCCTTGTCATTGTCTACCTCTACTATACCCAAGCATTATACTGAAGCTCTTTGTCTTCCTACCTGGAAGGCTGCCATGGATGTTGAATGGATGCCCTTTTGACCCGAAACACTTGGAGTTTGGTGGATTTGCCTCCTAGTAAGGACCTGGTTAAGTGTCTTTGGGTTTACATTATTAAGTACCTTCTTGATGGCTCTGTTGAGCGGCTCAAGGCTTATCTGGTTGCCAAGGGCTATACTCAAACTTATGGGATTGACTATTTTGAGACTTTCTCTCCTATTGCACGACTAAATTTTATTCGTTTGTTTATTTCTTTGGCTGTTAACTTTGATTGGTTTCTAGTTTAATAAGATATTTAAAATGCCTTTCTATATGGTGATTTGACTGAAGAGGTTTATTGGAGCAACCTTCGGGTTATGTTGCTCAAGGGGAGGATAGTACTAGTGTTTGAAATTTGTGTGAGGCTATTTATAGTCTCAAATAATCACCCAAAGGATGGTTTGACAAGTTAAGTACTACAACAATGCCTTGTGGTTTTTCATAATGCTATGGAGATCACTCCGTGTTTGTTTACCGATGCGGGGGTAAGCTGGTTGTCTTGGTTGTTTATGTTGATGACATTATCACTTCTGGTGATGATGTGGCTGGTATTGCAGATGTGAAAACCTATTTGCAACAGCATTTTCAGCCTAAGGATCTAGGTGATCTCCTTTATTTTCTTGGTATTGAGGTTGTGAGAAGCAAGAATGACATCAATTTGTCTCAAAGGAAGTATCTATAGATCTCTTATCTGAAACTGGGATGCTTACATCCAAGCTAGTGAATGTGTTCGAATGGATCCTCATTAGAAGTTTGGTGTCGATGATGGTGATCCCCTCATAGATATTTATCACCATAGGAGCTTAGTAGGGAAACTAATATATCTTACTTTTACCAAGCCTGACAATTCTTTTGCCATTGGAATTCTCTATTAGTTCATGCAGTCTCCTCAGAAAACTCATTAGTATGCAACTGTTCAAATCCTTTGTTTCTTGAAGGGTGCTCTTGGTAAAGGGTTGATTTATCGTCTTAATAAGCATATGGAGTTGGTTGCCTATTTTGATGCTGATTGGGCTAGTTCAACCACTGATCGTCACTCTACTACAGGGTTGTACGTTTTTTGGAGGTAATCTAGTTACTTGGCAGGGATGATGATTGCTAGGTCAAGTGGTGGAGCAGAGTACAAGGCCATGGCGCATACTACTGCCAAGCTAATTGGCTCAGGTCTCTCCTTCTTGAGATGAGTTTTCTTGTGCCTATGCCTATAAAGATGTATTTTGACGACCAATGAACTATATATGTTGCCAGCAATCTGGTCTACCATGAACGGACCAAGCACACTGGGGTGTACTATCATTTTGTTCGAGATGTCGTGTTGAAGAAGCTGACTGAGACTTCGTTTGTTCCATTTCCCAATCAGTTAGCTAATATATTTACTAAGACCTTGTTTGCCCTTCGTTTTCATCATTGCTATACCAAGCTGAGCATGGGTGATCTATATGCTCTAGCTTAATGGGAATTGTTATCGCTCTAGGGGCATTTATGTCCTATCAGGCTTAGTGTTCTGCACTATTGTTTTAATTTCTTTTTAATTATTATAATAAGTAGGTTAGGAGTATTTTAGTCCCTTAACTTACCCATCCTATTTGGACTATATATATATATATATATAAGTGGAGAGGCTTGCGATTTGATCCACCATACTTGAGCTTTACCCTTTGGTTCGACTTTAATAAATAATATCTTTTTGGCCTTAGTCAATTGGTACCATTAGAAAAAAAGTCTCTAAGCTACTTTGAATTATTGTCATCGTAGAAATTAGGGACATCTAATTTGTGGCTCATCTTTCAACCCTGTTAGATGTATTAAAAGAGAAGGTAAAGTACTAATAAGGGTGAGGACATTAAAGAGATGGAAAGATTATTTCTACAGCCTACTAAATGAAGACATTTCGAATCGTAATGTCCTAGAAGACTGCATTACCCATCAAGACACCACGTCGGAGATATATACTAAAAATTAGAGTGCCTGAAGTAAAAGAAGTTTTGAGGAAGATGAAAGTAGGCAAGGCACCAGGTCCAGATGGGATCCCAATAGAAGTGTGGAAGAGCTTAGGAATCTGTGCTTTATCTTGGCTAACTAACTGTTTAATAAGATTATGAACACAAGAAAAATGCTAGAAGAATGGAGAAGCATTGTGGTTTCGATTTATAGAAATAAAAGTAATATTCAAAGTTGTAATAAACTATAGAAGCATAAAACTAATGAGTCATATTATGAAATTATAGGAGAGGTTATTGAAACCATCCGAGATAAGAAACTACTATTATGGAGAACCAGTTTGGTTTTATACCTGAAAGATCCACGAAAGAAGCTATTTACTTTGGAGACTCACAAAATGATTTAGAGAAAAGGATCTCTATATGGTCTTTATTGACCTAGAAACGTCTCCTGGTGCCGTCAATTTCAAAGAACCATCCGTTATAAGATTTTGGTCTAATGTGGGTGATGAAGCGTGAGTTGTGCTGACGGACTGACTCGATCGGAGTGCTATATGCATGGTGCTTTTTGGAGATTCTGATCTCTGGTTTTTGGTGCCTTTCCTGATCCGATGTATCATAGGATTATTGAAAGCCCTAAAAGATTCTATTTCTTTTGTTATGAGAGGCCAATTTTCAATAGAGCATATCTTGCTCCATATAGCTTGGATTGAGCTCATTCAAAATGCAGTAGTCTCCTTAGTTTGAGCTTTACTTCCGTGTAACAAAAAACTAGAGAGTTGGTTGAGAATATATGAAATCTAGTGGAGAAATACTTCACTTGCATTGAATGTCCTCATCTACCCCAAGCTAGTTGTGACTTGTGAGTGTGCCATTTATGATGTTTAAGATCGGTGATTTTGTGTAAATGCTCATATATTGAAGGCAAGACATGGAAGAAGAGAAAAAAAAGTGAGTTGAGGTGGTCATCAAGTGCCAATGCATACTTGAACAGTCAAATTCTCTAGACTGAGGGGGAGTTGAAGTTTCTAGTGAGCAGTGGAAGTTCTCAGGGACATTTTGGGGTGCCAGGGTTTCATAGACAAGGGATTGTAAGCATTTCTCATCTCTGTATTTATTTTAATACATTGTTTGTATCTCTGTTGTATGCTAGGTATAAGGGGTAAGTATTGTTGAACTATACTAGCTTATGCATGATTGTAGGGCATTGATATAGGCCCAGTTCAATTATCTATAAGGTCTGTTTGATTGGTGCTGGACACTTGAGAGTGGGTGGTGTCAGCTGTATTGGCACTTTTGTACCCTCTCAGTTCTATGCTGGGAAAATCTGGGTATGGGTCCTCCCAGCTGTAGGTGCAGCTAGAGTAGAGTATTGAGCGAATACAAAGCCCTAGTGGCATTGCTCCGTGGATGTAAGAAACTTTTCGAACCACGCATATCCTGTGTTGTGGGTGTGGATTTTTTGTGTATTGCTTGTTGCATTTGGAGTGTTTGTGTGCTACAGGATGGGTGTACACAACTGGAAGTGCATGTGATAGAGAGGCTGGGTGTGTACATGATTGTGTGTGTGTTTGTGTACAGCGGCAACTGTGTTGCCAACATCAGTGTGAGACAGAATAAGAAAATAATTAGGTTCATTGATTGACCCCCTCTCAGTGACTGCTATAGATCAACACATTTTACCCTAAATCCTTTGTATTTTCAATCCTATAAATGCATCCATGAAAGTGCAAGTGGTTGCTTTGTTACCAGCGTGTCTAACATATTTCAAACAAACTATAACAATATTCATCAAGTCAAAGGATTCTAGCTTGTTTCCTCAGCTTGTCTTATTTGTTTCTTTTCTTATATTATTGTCTTTATTTTCCCCATCTTGTCTTATTTGTTTGGATAAGGCAAAATGATGCTCTCTAACATTCTAACGGAAGGGTTTACAAGAAGTTGCGAAAAAAATACAAGCCAGCCACAATTTGTGGGCTTTTTTTGGGTTCATACACTATTTATGTACCATACAAATTGCACTTGTTCACATAAGATCTGACAAATAGATCATCAACTATTTATATTTATCAGGTTATAATGAAGATTATTTCCTTAATATACATCTTGCCTTGTAGTCACCTGATGACACTCCAATGGATCTAGATGCACCATCCGATGCAGAGCTTGATGCTCAGTTAGATTCTTTGAGGGACAAACTGTCTGCGGTAATAATCACCAAACTGATTACTTAGTTTGTGTTATCTTTTTGTTTATTAAAAGATGGTTCTCCTTGAGATTCTGAGTGGCTATTCAGGTTGGAAATGAGTCTGTTGAGCTGCAGAGAGAGCTTCAAGCACTTGAGAAGCAGTCTATCATCAATGATAGTTATGCTGGATCTGTCAATGAGGCATTACAATTATTTGAACAGAACTCTATGTATGAGACTTCACAAGGTACTTTAATCTGTTAAATTACAGCTTCTCTAGCTTATGCTGTACTTCCAGTGGCTGTTTGCCGCCCCTGCTCATTAATCTGGGTTTTACTGCTGGATATCACAAGGCCCCAAGGTTTAATTATGAGAGATCTGTGTGTCTAAACACATTGTCTGCTCATAATTTACGGGATTCTCTGCCACGCATGGGTATTTGTGCACTTTGTAGAGTAGACACAAAAAGAATGCCACAGATTCCTATTTCCCTTGAGGAGAATGTGTAAAAAGAAAAACGAAATTACTGTTAACTGAGCATGAAATTAGGTGCTTTCAATTTTTCCACAGGAAATGAGTTCCTGCAAATGGCTGCAATGTCTTCTCTAGTTGTAGGCTTGGCAAGTCTTGTTAAGACTTTTTAATGGACAGATTTCACTTTATGTGAAAGAAATATATACAATGCTTACAGCAGAAAATTAGAAACGAAACTTTTTTCCCTACATTATTTTCCTTTATTCTAGTTAGTGCACTTTGCTCAATCTTGATAATGGGTCCCCTAAACTTATTCAAGGGGCATTATATCTTTAATATGAAAGAAATTGAATTGATATCAGATAACAATTTGATGTCAGTAATTTAAATCTATGTCTGTTGTCTCCATATAGTTCACATCTTGTGTTTAAGAATGAAGCCTAACTGCCTAACAATCTGTGATCTACTTGCCTTTGTAACTTTGTACCTCAACCTATTTGATAACTTCCTCTTTGGTCTTCAGACTTGATAGTTGTGATCAAATTTGTTGGACCCTGTGACTTCTTTTCTTGAGGATGTTCAGCTAAAGGTGTACTTTTATCTCTTCTTTTGGACTACATGGTTTAGATCTGGAATTTTAGTCTTCAAATGGACATCTCACATCCAACTACAATTTATCCCAACTAATTGGGTTGGCAGCGTGAACCTCTTCTTGCCATCCCACTGTACGTAAACCCTTGTCTGTTGGTGCATTATATGGTTTAGACTGGAAATTTAGTCTTGAGAATTGTTGTAATAATTTACTTGAATAACTTCTTTACTATAATTATCTGTTTGGTGTTTGAGTGGTTGCATCATTAAGGATTGATAGGATTCATATTTGGAGAAGTTAGAAGAACAAGGACCAGGCATAAATAACTTCAGTGGTGAAAATAGACATGCGTGCTATAGAATTAAGAACAAGGCAGGTGGTTCATGGCAGAATTGAATAGTGAAATAGCATTGACGTGGCCGATCTCATTTAGCTGGGATAAGGCTTAGTTGGTTTAGATTGGTCATCTCTAAATTGGGCAGTCATTCAGATCAAATCTGCTATTGACAAATTGGACAAGTTGCTCACATTCAAGTGACATGTTGGTAATTACCCCCCCGGCAGCCAGACTTGAAAAATCCAATATTTGTGGCTTTCATTTCAAATGAGGTAGTTGATCTCTAAAATGAAATGACACAGGGGGGGCTCTTTCTGCATTTTGTTGAATATGGTTTCAGACATATAGTAATTATGTTGAACAAGAAATTGAATTCATTTAATGAAAATTCAAAAAAAATGCAACTTCATTATTTTATGCTAGAGTTTAGTAGACTATAAGAACAATGTTCGAATTTTGAAGAGATAATTGTTCCTCCAGAGATCATACGTGTTGCATCTGAACTCCGTACTAGAATGGAGAAGATGGAGATGAAAAGGAAGGAAGAAATTGATCATATCAGAGTGGAAAGGATATATAAACCGAACAGAGATCAGACTCTGATGAAGCATATATAGCAAGGGTGTAATATTTCTCTTCAGGTATTGCTTATTTGGTCGCTGAATCTGAGTTACTGGAGTAGAGTATATGAATGTATGTCTATGTTGTGAAGCTTTAATTTTGTTCTATTGGCCCCTCCAATGCTAACCTGGAATATCTTCATGAGCTTGCAGCTGATATGAACCTGTGAATTCCACAAAATTCCTTTGTAGCAGAGGATCTTATGTTATTCCAATTGGTTGTAAAGTTTGTTTGATGATTAGTAACTGTAGTTGTCACTATGTATGTCAAAATGTCATCATGTTGAACATGCTTATGCTTGTAGGTGGATACCAAAAGTAATGTCATCTACTATCAAAGGCTGAATGAAATATACCATCAAATTTTTTTTTTTTTTATTTATGGTGGGGGGGGGGGGGGGTGGGGAAGAGTGGGTGCTGCTGATTTTTTTTGGGCGATGCATTTCATGCAATAATAGTATTGAAAAGTGCACTGGACTATATAGCCGGTTGAACTGGCTTAATCTGAAACAGCCGCTTGAATGCATAAATGGCTCCCAGTTTTCCGGTTAGATTTGTTGCTGTTGATGAAAACCACAATCTCAAACTTTGTGATTGATGTCCTGTCTGGTTTTTAGAACTATTTTGACTCCTTACATATTCAGAGCTGTTCAGTGCTAATGGGGGCATTCAAATTTTCTGATTCTAGCTGAGTATTTGCTGAGCCGCTGAAGTACCCTTTTTAAGTTAATATAGAGGGAAGAACTATACTCTTTTTTTGGTAACGAGGGAATAACCAGTAAAAGAATCTGTTGCTACTAGAAAATTTTTATTGATTGAGGTTTGTTCTTACAGCTCCAGCTGTTAGGAGCACTCTTCATTGTTGAAGGAACAAGAACAATAATCAGCTCTTCAATTAAAGCATAAAAAAAAGAAGTGACTCATTTTCATTTGTTCATGCCCATTGCGTTCTTGACAGCATCAGTAGCTCCTTCTGCCTTGGATTTCATTTGCTGACCAGTCTGCACACAAATTTATGTTGCAAGTCACTGACGTAGACAATGTAAGTGCAATATATTGAGTCCTGATTGAGGAATCCTAGCCAAATAATTTGTGGGTCCCGGAGGTTCGGCCTTTATTATAGGGTTGGATCTTCCAACTCTTGGGATATGTTTGGTTGCAAGGGAAATTGAAAGGAAAGGTAAGTGAAAATTTTTAACTTGAAAAGAAATTTTTATAATCATATAACATGTGATCCCATGTGATTGTATATGCTATCATATTTAGTAATGATATATTTTACTTGTAATTTTAATGGGCAAGAGAACCCTATTCGCTAATAGGGATATTGCATCAATGCACAAACCAATGGGAGGCATTGGGTGGGGTAGGGGCAGTGTGGTCTTTTTGCATCCACTTGTGTCTTGACATAGATCCACACAAGCGGGCATGTTTTTTGCTTCTAATTTTATTTTACATTGTATAGCAAAGGGTTTTGGATGTAAAATAAAATAAAATTTAATAAATAAATGTAAAATGATTTGAAGTTTCCTGATATAGTCACAAGAGATAATGATTAAAAAAAATTCTTTAATTAAGTTTGAGAATTTTATTTTCCTACCCATTAATTTTGAGTTTCATGTCATCAAGTAAAATTAGGTTTTGGCTGTCGGGAAAATAATTATGTAGGGAAAAAGCATTGAACCTCTTGACATGACTCCTTGGCAGAATTCATGGCATTGGTTGCCTTATCCATCATCTGGTCCTTGTTCATCTGCACAAGAAAGAAAATATAATCATCTCGCATTGACCATACATTTGTGTAACACATAACATCATCATGCATGGGTACATGCCATTCATGTATCATGCACAACATGAAACATTAAGATACATTAGTTACCTGAGCATTGGCCTTGGCCTCTCCAGCTTGGTAGCTAAGGTTCTGAGCCTGGGATTTGTCAGCTATCTTTGGTTTTGGTTTTGGTTTCTCCACACAAACACACACAAGAAAGCAACCGAGTATAAGACTCAATATGTGGAGTTGGTTTTGATAATGCAAAACCAATTCATGGAAAGGGGAAAGTTATAGTCTCTGACATTCATCCTCCTCTTGACACGTGTAAATTAATTAAATGAGGTAAACTTGGTAAACTTGCCACATGTCAGACTTATGGTTGGTGCAGGTTTCTTGGGCCTCTTGGCTAGGTGGCTGGGCTGGGTTACTGGGTTATAGCTAACTTTCTTCCTACTTCAGCGGTGTAAAAGGTCAAAGCTTACCACGACTTCTTGCATGTGGAACTCACTGCCCTACCCGGAACACTGAAATGGTTGAGAGTTTTCTGTCTTTTGGGTTTATTTCCGGTCCAATCCAGCTCACTTATAGCTTTTTGGTGGAACGCATTAAAATTGGAGGGACCCCAAACAGACCTGATCCAAATTACTCTCCCCATGAAAAAACCAACACTAGTGAAATTTTTCTCCCTTCTGCTCACTACCAATCAGCCGTTGTGCCTAGGGAAAGGGAAAAAACTCACAAGATAAGGAATTCTGGAATTGCCAGTTGTAAACAGTCAATTGATAGAAAAGGCAATGTACTAATACAACACACCAAGAAGGAAAAAAAAAAAAAAAAACAAAGAAAGCTTCACACTGTAAGGGCTCGTTTGTTGGAAGGATAAAAAGGATGGAAAACTTGTGAGAATGAGTCTCCCATACTTTGGATTAAGATGACAAAGAAAAAGAAGAAAAAAAAATTGTAATTTTTAGTGGGGTCTATCTCTATGGGAAAGAGAAAAATAGAAATGAAGTGGAATTCAATGGGAAAGAGAGGAAATAGGAGGAGAGTGATAGACATAATAGATTTTCCATATAGTAGTAGAACTTTGAGAGTGAATAGGGTGAGAAAAGTTAATTATCATATTACCGGACAATAATTATTGCATTAAATGATCTTGTCTGGCAAGTTTCTCACCCCACTTATTCAACCAAGAGTCCAAATCAGGTTCACATACGAGAACAATCTCGAACGCCCCTGGTCTGTGGATTTGGAATCCATTCACTCTCTCTTCATTTAATACATTCCAAATCCATGGACCAAGGACGTACAAGATTGTTTTCGCATGTGAACCTGATTCGCCTTGTATTTGGATAAGTGCGGCGAGAAATAAATACAAGTTTTCCATCATTTTTTATCATTTCCACTTTTCTCCGTCAAACAAATGAGGCTTAAGATTATCTCTAGAGTCAAATTTGGTTCCTACAAAAAGAGGAGTTGAAAACCTTCCACAACATCACTACAAGAAAATTGAGTCTTAGAGGCGATAGATATCGAGAGCGGATCAGATTTATGTACCAGAATGTACGAGAATGACCCTAGTCCATGAATTTAGAATCAATTTTCAAGCTTACTGCCATAAAGTGATGCCATGCATTTGGCTAGAAGAGTGTTAGATCTACCTATCAAAGAGCAACAACTACCATTTTACACAACATGATCCACAAGGACGTAAGTGTATGTGGATGACACGATTGTAATTTATTTATTTTTTTATTTATTTTTATTTTTTTAAATAAAAAGGGGCATTCCCCAGCATTGAGGAAGTTTTATGAAAGAATCATAAAGTATCAGATAAGGTTAAACCCCCAAATGTGTGTGTTCAGCATGACGTTTGCAATTTGCTTGGTTTCCTTGTAATCAAGAGGAGCATCAAAAGTAGATTCTATTTTTTTTTTCCACTAAGAATCAGAATTTGTGTTAAGCAATATGAGGAAAAAAAAAAAATACAACTGAAAAAGACTTTTAATCCCCCACCTTCAGCATTGCCATCAGCAGGGGAAAGAAAGCCTAGAAATTACTGAAGTGAAATATAGGCCTAGATTCCGCATCATGTGCAATCTCATTTCTAATATGAGCTGGGAAAACTACATTCTTGGTAGAGACTCCAGTCTTTGCTGCATCCTTTGCAAGAAAATCAGCAATACTATTTGCTTCACGGAAATAATGTGTAATCTTCCATGGGATTGAATTTGGGAACTCCTTAACAGAAATCCAATCTTGAGTTGCAAACCAAGGAATTGAGAGGTTCTAGAAGGCTACCACCACAGTGACAGAGTTTGATTCAATCTAGAGGGAGTTTACATTCAACGCCTTCAATGCTATGATACCCTCCATTAGAGTTATAAATTCAGCAAAATAGTTTGTCTGAACACCTAGAAACTTCTTGAATGAGCCCACAATACTGCCCCTATGGTTTCTCAATACTCTTCCAGAGCCAGATCTTTCAAGATTTCCCATAGAGCAGCCATCCACATTTAATTTGGTCCAACGCCATAGCAGCTTGCACCAAAAAACTTCAAGAGGAGGATCATGTCTTCTTGGAATAAATGATAGACCCAACCGACGATAGCATAACAAATCAGCTGGCAGCTTTACCACATCATACAGAGCAGAACTTCTTACCGGCACCTCCCATTTGATATTTTGAAATCAAGGTAGATTCTATTAAAATCAAGGCAATCAAACTTGCCCACACCTCATATAGAGAAGGAAAGTTTTCTCGATCACTTCCAATACATCAGTCGGTTTATAGCACAATTGACTTAATTATATATGTGTACCAGTGTTCAAGTTACTAAGGAAAAATCAGCCTACGTATTGGAATCTGCAATGTCAGGAGGCCTTTGATATCAAATCAAAAAATACATGTTGAGCCCATTGTTTCTTGTTCCACCGATCAAAGGATAACTTCTTTTGTTATATCTATCGATGGGAAAGATCTCAATGGGGTCTATGCTGGCCTAGAAAGACAATAAAGATTTGAGGAAGAAGTTCTGAGAGTATGAAATTCAGGACACACCTTTAAAGAAGACTTTCTTAGCTCTAGTCAGGGTAAGAAGAACTTTGAGGCGCTACATGGTGGCATGTCCTATTCACTTGATCTCAAGAATGGATCCAATCAAATATCTATTTGAAAAACCAGCACTCACCGATAGAATGGCAAGGTAGTTACTATAACTTTCAAAATTTGACGTCACCTATGCTAATCAGAAGTCCATCGAGTATAAGGCAATTGAAGATCATTTATCAACTCATTTAGTAGAATACGGAAGGCTATCAAATGATTCCTTGGGGATGCCCATAACAATAGTATATTCCAAGTTGTAAAAAGCAAGACTCGAGACTCCGATCCCTCCATGCATAATTCCAAATCATTTACCTTCTAGTACAATCTAGACCAATACTATCAACGCCACAACTCAAAAACGATATTCTATTGATGCATGTATGGCTCTATGGCATGCGATTCAAGACCTAGAAGCTGAAAAAAAATATTGAGGTCAAGACTAAGCAGAAATATCCAAATGTCACCACCAATCCCTCCTATCAGCATTAACTTCTGGATATTGAATATAAGAGAGTCATCCTGGAGGAATTTGAAATTAAACATCTCTGATGAGGAAAAGAAACATGGAAAATCTGGTACCATACTAAAGAAATTTCCCTAGAGAAGGCATAATTCCCATTAACAGGATTTGACCCCAACATGCCATATATACCATATCCGCCATCACCCTTAGAAACACTGGGGAAAGCTTTGTCTAGGATACCGAAACCATCCTATTATTCACCATCACATTCATCAACTTTTCAGCTCCGTACACCACTCTCTACACCACTTGATTTTGGGGGAACAGTGGAACTATTACCCTATGAATCTGCCAAAATACTCCATCATTGGTCTCCTTGGAACAATTGGTAGCCATAATTGATTTGCAATAAACTTATCATGTAAGTAAAACCATACTTGTTTAGTTTTCTTTGGTTCCACAACTTTGAACTACTATAAATAGAGGCTAGTGACAAGTAAAATTGGCCAAATTGAGTACCCTATTATATACCCCAAGGATAGTCTATGGAAAAAGACAAAATAGACAACAGATGAATACATATAGAGTAAATAGAAGGGTTGAAGGCATCAAAACTGGTTCAGTTCAATTTTCTTGAGAAAATGCAGGCCATTTAAAACAGAAGAATAATAGTCAGTTACAAGGTGCATCATACAATTGAGACAGAATAATAAATTCAATAAGAGGCTAATCCATAATATACCATTAACCTATCTATTCATAACAATGAAGTGAACTTTTGATATGAATATAATAGTCACCAAAATGGAACTTTGTTGTTGTTATTCTCCCATAAGAAACAAAAGATATCCTGATTAATGCATAAGTAAATATATACAATCCTACATAATAATTTTAATAACAATTCTACATTAATGGTCTTGCTCTTGCTCTGATTCATCCCCGACCCCCTGAAGGATAGGACCAATGGTTATGATGACTAGTATGTTATAGTGGGGGTTGGGTACTAATGTTGGCAAACTCTAACAACAAAGCAAAGCATGTAAAATCATTTGATTAACCTTTGGGATGCAACAACATCATGGTACTATGGTAAGAAACAAAGCATTGAAACATTTTCAAAGATGTTCAAATATTCATTTTTTTTTTTTTAATTAAATTAAAGCTAACAAACTTTCTATGCCCATGTGGTGCAACCTCAACCAATTGGACTTTTTACATAATGAAATTATGTTCCAACTACTATATGAGGTTATCAGGTCCAGTTGTCTTTAAATTTGTTCTCCCTTCCCTTCAATGTGATCATATGAATTGTTAGGTTGCCCTAGCCTTGGAGTCAAGTACATCAATGTAACTACCACAAGTTCTTCATAATCAAATTTCCACTAGTTCACCAGTCTCAAAGTATTTGATTTTTCCTTCCATGGACACTCTAGGTAATTGCATCAATTCCTCCAACATCTTTGATCCACCATGTATGGTCTGGCCTTGGGTATCAACTACTTTGAAGCCATGAACACTCATCTTCTCAAGAGCAGGTGTAACAGTGAGTAGGAATTTAACGAATTCTATTTGAGGTCTCAAACCATCAAAAGAAGTAACAATCACATTTCGAAGATGGGGTAATGAGCACTCTGGTCTATCTTGTACTTTTGGAAATTCTATAACGGTGAATGAACGAGAAACCGCCTGCAAAATTAATTGATATCCAAATTAATAGCATAATATTGTTACTATATTAGATTACAGAATCCCAATGACATCTTATTAAATCAAACCCAATTCATCACATGCAGATTACGAAGAGTAGTATTCATAATGGTTATCCAAAACAATTGTGAGTAAAAAGAAAAGTAGGAACAAAGAAGTAACTAAGAATCCCAATGACTTTAATGTGGCATAAGAATTATCTTGAAATTGCATACTTTGGAAACTCATACATACATACATACATATATATATATATATATAGGGTTAATCTGTTTGTAACTAATGCGGTTACAAGTGATCATTGTAACCATTTTTCCTTTTCTATTTTGCCCTTGGCCACATATTCAATGGATCTTAATTGCTAAGGATAAAGGTATAATTATCCCATCAAATGGATAAAAGTGTATGTGGAGCAGATCCGAACCTTCCTGAGTGAAGGTGGATCCACGAGATAGACAACTAACATTGTACTAAGTACTAAAAAATCTTGTTGGATGTCAAGAAGATCAGAAAACTAAAATCGGTGACTCTTCGATGTGCACAATCCTTTTTGCAGAGCTAACTTGCAATCCAATAGCATCCCCCTTTTACCTCCATTTCAAGATCCCGCCTCTATATAGTGACGATCTGATCTCTGATACTCTCCTCTCTTGTTCCCACGAATGGCTGCTCAAACATTAACTAGAAAAAAAAAAAAATGAAGTTTGTTGTTCTTGGAAGAGAATATAATAAAGGAATAGAAAGGGAAAAGCATAGGTTGACTCTATTTCACAGAAAGACAGAGAGATTAGTAGTGCAGAGGATGTGGGCGATGGGTGGAGAGATGGGAATAGGGAAAGAGAAAATGGTGGGGAAGGAGGAGGAGGAGGGTGCATATGAGATGAGAATAGGAACGGAGTGAGAGATAGGGGGACCAAAAGAATCAAGGATTAGTTAGAGAGAGGAAATTACCGTCCGTTGAAGTTGCAGAGGTGATTGTTTTGGACAAGTACCACTTGAGGAGGGAGGTACTTACATGAAGAAAAAAGAAGACGAAGCATGATCACACACCAACCCGATAGATCCTATTCTTTTTTTCTGGGTAAGACCCGATGGATCCTAATCACTATAGGCATTAAATCTGTTTTATGTGAAATTACACTAAAATACCCTTTGCAAAGATGATATTCAATATGTTGAAGGACGAATAAAGTATGGTTACAACTTAAGTTTGCAACCTGCTTGGCAAGGGATTTTCGCATCAGGAAGCATTTGGTTCTAAGTTGGACTCCTCTTATACTACCTTGGGGCCACTCACACGGGGATGTCTAATGCTCTTCATTGCTTTCAATGAAAGTTTAAAATGGTTCTCATTAACCCGGGTATGAAAAAAAGGTGGATAAAATATATTTCAAAAGCACAAAACTTCTTTATCCCCACTCCAATAAAAAAAAAAAAAAAAAAAAAAGAAAAAGGAAGAAAAAAGAGAAAGAACAAAGAAAAAGTAAAAGCATATATGGAAATAACTCCACACTCAAAACAACAGTATGTCCTACCACCAAAAGAAGATGGAAAGAGAAGCCAAAGAAGAAGAAAAAAAGACTACCGAAAACAACCAAACACCTAGACCATCTGAAGATGGCCAGACCAAAAGGAAAACTCATAATATTGACATTGTAAGAACAATCATTTTGTTTTCTTAAACAATTATTCCCCAAATGATAAGTAACAATCATACACTTCCAAAAAATCACATACTTTTACAGAAAGATCAATACTTCATGCTACTTCATCAAAGAAAATGAATGCAACAAAAGGATGAAATTCCATTGAGTACTGAGGAAGATATTGCAGTTTTCTGCTTCTGATGCATCAAAAAAAAAAAAAAAAAAAAAAGAAGTAGAAACTTTAAATCCTAAGTCTTTTCTAAACTAATTCAAAGAACGAGAAAATGGTTTTTAAAACTCCTAAGACATGTGATAGAATTGTTTATGTTGGGGGAAATATTGACATTTTTCCTAGCAGTGATTGATATATTTCCACTAAATTGACTCAGTTGTTAACCTAAACATTAAACATTTTATAGGCACAAGATAACTTACATCAATCCTGAGTTCTTCCAAGTTGGGGGCACTTCTAAGGAAACAGAGTCCCACTAAGACCATAGGTAAATGATCAAAGCAGATTTCCAGATCCAATCTCTTTAGATGATAAAAAGTATTTGGAAGCCTCTCCGGTACCAAATCAAAAGCCAAGAACTACATGAAGAAAATGCAAGAAATAGGTGTCTAAGAGTGTATTTTTTAAATGAATAAAGCGAATGCATCAAATTATATTCATGAAATCATCAAATTATGTTCACCATTGATTTAGAGACACTAAGCTTAATTGCCCCTTTATCCAAAAGATAAAGAATGACTTAATCAACTCTGACCAAAGAAAAAAAGAAAGAAAAAAAAAAAAAAATGAATGACTCGATCAAAACAGCCCATGTGACAGAGATGATGGAATAGTCTAGGAATGCCGTCCTAGACTCTGTCTAGGCTACCAAAAAAAACTATAAAAAAGGCTTGGTTGGATGAGTTGGACCAGGAATAGAACTTAAAAACACTAAAACGAAGAGACAGAGAGAATAACGCCCAAGTAAACGGACCATAATAGAGAACTTTCAACCGTTTCAGTGTTCAAGGTAGGAGAGTGAATTCACGTTTTGATGAATTTGGATCAGATTCATATGAGAATAATTTCATGTGTATTTGATCCATGAATTTAGAATCTATTAAATGAAAAAAGAGAAAGAGGATTATAAATCTAGGAATAAAACAATTTCATACGCTTCTGATTCATGAATTTAAAATCTATTAAATGAAAAGAGAAAAAATGAATAGTAAATTTATGAATAAAAAATATTCAAAATTTTTCTTACACATGAACCTGATCTAATCTTAGCTTTGACCTCTTACACCCTTGAAGTAGGAGCAAAGTTCGCTATAACCCCATATTCCCAGCCAAGTAGCCCGAGAGGTCCACGAAACCTGCACCATACCGCAAGTCTGACACGTGGCACATTTATCTCATTAACTAATCCACTTGTCCAAAGGAGGATCACTGGAAGAGACTATAAATTTTACCACTCCATCAATTGGTTTTGCATCATCAAAACTAATTCTCATATCGAATCTCATACTCTCAGTTGCTTTTCTATTGTGCGGAGAAACCAAAACCAAAGATGGCTGACAAATCCCAGACTCAGAACATCAGCGAGAAAGCTGGCGAGGCCAAGGCCCATGCTCAGGTAACCAATGTTTTATATGTTTCATGTTAATTTGCATGATGCATGAGTAGTACCACATGCATGATGAATATGCTATGATAACACATGGGTGAATGATGATGTTATGTATGGTCCATGAGAGGATCCCTTTTCTTTCTCGTGCAGATGAACAAGGACCAGATGATGGATAAAACAACTGGTGCTGTCAATTCTGCCAAGGAATCGTGTCAAGAGGTTCAACCCTTCTTTTCCTTACACATAATTATTTTCCCAACAGCCAAACTTAACTTTGTTAGTTTACCGTTATCCAACCCTAATTGTATGGCTAGGATTTGTCAATCAGGACTCTCTCAATATATTGTACTTTGATTGTCCATGCTAGTGATTTTCAGCATAATTTTTTTCTGCAGACTGGTCAGCAAATGAAATCCAAGGCAGAAGGAGCTACGGAATCTGTCAAGAACGCAATGGGCATGAACAAATGAAAATTATAATCTATATATATATATATATATTTTTTTTTTTTTAATTCTTTTTTTGTGCTTTAATTGAAGAATAGCTGATTATTCTTCTTGTTCCTTCAACAATGATGAGTGCTCTCCAAACGGATGGAGCTGTAAGATTGAACCTCAATCAATAAAGTTTTGTAGTAGCAACGAATTCTTCTATAGGTTCTTCCTTCTATATCAATTTAAAGGTGTTTCAGCCAACATTTACTGAGAATCCATATATTTGAATGCTTTCATTAGCACTGAACAGCTCATCATACGATTTACATCCGGGATATACACAAAAGGAATTGAAACTCCACCTTCAGAATTGCCATCAGCAGAATTTAATGACCTCAAGATTTTTCCAAAGAGACAACATTTGTCATTGCTATCAGCAGCACCCTTTAGAAAAAAAAAAAAAAATAGATATTATATTGCCAAATGATAAATCAAGTAAGTAACGGGGTCTGTCCAAACCATCCCAAATAAAGTCGTGATAGATAAAGATTACATAAAATGACCAATAATAGGAGTTTTGAGTTATGATGCATTTATTTTCAATGGAATTTGCAATCACATTTCCTCCTTTGTAGCAATTGGTAATATGCCAAGGGATAGAACCAAGCAAATTTTGTAAGTTGACCCATTGCTGCTAAAGCTTCCACGGACGAATATTACAAATAGAAGTAAGCATTGTACTTTAGTCACCCTAAATCCATAGTTTCTTAAAATCATGTACCTTAGCAATTAATTTTTTTTTTCCTGCTAGAAAGTCCTACTTTTATTAAAGAAAAAAGGAAGAAAAAAAAAAAAAAAAAAAAAAAAAAAAAAACATCACAGATATACATGAAAAGCAGATTCAATGACCCCCACCTCCGGCATTGGCATTTGCAGAAAACTTAAACCACACTTAAAAGAATCTAAACCAAGGTCTTGTCTCAGCAATGTGCATAATCTCCTTCTAAATATATTTGAAAAAAAAGCGTTGAATCTGAGATCCCAGATTTGGCAACGTCTTTCGCAAGGAAGTTTGTAATAAAATTGGTCTCTCTAAAGCAATGATTAATTTTCTTTTCATTAGAGATGAAGCTTCTCTAAATCACTTTGAAAACCATAGATTAAACCCTCACTTTCTCTACAAACATGTGGCTATTTCTCTCTAACCAAATATGCATAGAAATACTGATGAAATCTAGAAGCCATAATGACTTCAAGGGACTATATCAACCTTGTTTTTCGACCATATAAATTGGTCATTTATCAAACTGCAGGCTTTCCAGTTTTGGGGAAACAAGCCAATGAAGTTTTGCCATAACTTCTTTGAGAATGGGAATTCCAAAAACAAGCACGTATGACGCAGTCTGAAAAACGTGGAACCGACTGTCGTACTCTTTCAAGAATGATAAAGGATGGAGTGTGCTCCATCGGCACGATAGAAGCTCTTCTAGACTTATATTCAAGCTCTTTTTTTTTTTTTTTGCTAAAAGGATCATTTTAATAAAAAGAGAATGAATACAAAAAGAAAACAAAGAACATGACTGAAACTGCTAGACCAACTTGCAAACTCCACCTTTGGCATGGTCATCAGCAGAGAAAGCAAGCGAGCGATCTAGCAGAATTGAAATCGGTGCCTGTTCATAGCATCATTCTTGAGCTCAGTTACAATGTGGGTGGGAAATACTATCGAGTACTCTGACAGTATCGCTTTAGAAGCCTTCTTAGCTAAATAGATTGCAACAGTGTTTGCTTCCCGAAAACAATGAGATATCTTCCAAGGAATGGATTCCAAGAAACTAAGAGACAACATCCATTTTTGAAGAGCAAACCAGGGGATCTGATTCTTCTAAATCGTAGAAACAACTGATGCAGAATCATATTTGATCCACACACTTGTGGCATTATGAGCCATAGCCATCGCTATTCCTTCCAACACCACCTCAAACTCAACCTCATAAATTTTTTTGATGCCCAGAAAGATGCTAAAGGAGTCACAAACCTGCCCTTCACTATTGTGCATCACCCTCCTGTGCCTACATTGTCAGGATTGCCCAGAGAGCCTCCATCCACATTGATCTTCAACCATCTAGGGAGTGGTTTGCACTAGTACACTTCCAGGGGAGGGGCGGTGAAGGAAGCATTAATTCCCAGGCCCAAACTTCTACAACATAGAACAGTAGGAACCGTTCTCACTTCCTTGCATGATCCACCACTGCAGAGTATAAGGTCATTTTTTATGCTCTCAAAAACATAACCAGCTTGCCTAGCCTTCAATTTGTGCCTTCTCTTATTTCTCTCCCACCAAATATGATAAGATATGATCAGTAGTCTCATCTTCCATGGCTTTTTGATGTTGATAGTATTCGCTTTTCTCTTCCACCACAGCAATTAACTATCTATTGCCACCTGGCTCTTTCACTAGATTTCAAAGCAATTACTAAATTTTCCCCATATAAAAGTAGAAAAGGGACAATGTAGAAATATGTGCTCTATGTTCTTTTCAGCTTTGCCATAGAGATGACAACAAGAGGCCAGGTGGACACCTCTACGTTTTACCTTTTCATCTGGAGGGAGCTTGCAGTGAATCCAATGCCATCCAAAGGTGGAGAACCTAGGAGGGAGGTCTTTCTGCCAAATCAGAGAAGCCCAGTGCACCTTGGTTGATTCCCTTCTGATGTTCTCCCAAGCAGAGGCCGTGGAGAAAATTTCCATTGGCGTTAATGACCAAACACAAACATCCTCCATCTGATTCCTTGGAATTTTAATCTCTCTGATCTGATCAAAGTGGGATTAGAATAAAAATAAAAATTAAAGGAGAATCTCTAAATTCAATTCAGTTCTATAATCTAATTCTCTTTACAGTGTTCTCCCATTTCATATTTATAAGAAAATAAAAATAAAAATTAAACCATAATCATTCTCAATCATCCAATCTAATTATGTTTCTATGGTTGAGATTGTGTAAAGAAAATAAACCTAATCAAGGAAACCTTTACTAAGATAGGTTCCTTGTACAATATAACTTTTTCTCATTAAAATGATTTTGTTTATTAAAATGGAAAAAGGAAATAGAATACAAGCTAGGTCATAAGCGACACTAGAAACAACCAACAAAATAGAAGAGAAGAAGGAAAACCACCTCCACCTTCGGCATTGCCATCAGCAGGGGATGGAAGAGCTAAAATCTCCACTAAATAAAATTAATAGAAACGAAACCTAGGTTGACTCAATGAATCAACCTGAAGCCTATAGGATGATTTGATATGCTATAGTTGGGTCTAACCGCTCAGGGCATGCCCTCAAAACCAATTTTAGAAGCCTTTTGGTGCAAACCTCAAGTGCATTGGATTAAGTTAAACTTTGATGGTAGCTCGATGGGGAAACCTAGCCGTGCAAGAGCTGGAGGAGTTTTTAGAGAACTTACGGGAAGAGTGCTGGGGTCCTATAAAGTCTTTATGGGAGTGACAGGGGTTTTTGAGGCTAAGATGGAGAGCCTCATGGAAGGTCTATTGCATGCTAAGGACATGGGTTTTAATCAGCTATGGGTTGAGTCTGATTCATTTGTTGTGGTTTCGCTGATTCAAAAAAATAGGGTGCGTTGGTTTGCTGCTCAGCGATGGTCTTTCTTAAATCCGTACTTGGACAGGATAACCTAGAAGATAACTCATAATTTCAGAGAGGCAAATACTATTGCAGATTTTTTAGCTAGAGATGCAGTCAAAACAGGTGTCTTAGGGTCAAATGTTGCTTTCCTTGGTCATATTGTGGAGCTTCTTAACAGAGATGCAAATGGATGACCAAATTATAGATTTAGTTAGTGCGCTTCTCCCTCTCCCTGCTGATGGCAATGCCAAAGGTGGGGGTGTGGTGAATGCTTTTTTCTTTGTTTTCTTCCATGTATTGCTCTATGTTTGCTTTTTTGCTCCAATTTTTTTAAATAAAGTCATCTTTTAGCCCCAAAAAAAAAAAAAAAATGAATCAACCTGAAGCTCATCCTCCAATTAGCGAGGAAATTAAGACATAGATAAAAAAAGATGCACTATTCTGAGCTATCGATTTGGCCATATTCCTTAACGGGATTTGTTTCTCTGAAATAGTGAATTATCTTCCACTGAGTGGCTTGAAGATAAGAACTTAAGAAAAGCCAATCCTATAAAATATACTAAGGAATAGATTTTCTATTCACTACCATTATGACAACTATAGAATTTGATTCGATCCCTAAATGCTAAATTCCCAGCTCTTTTGCCACCATTAAACCCTTAATAAGGCTTTAGAATTCAGCTTCATAATTTGTTCTTACTCCTAGAGAGATCCCAAAAGATGCTATTACCTTAGTATTTGAGTCACGAATAACACCACATGCTCCTGCTTTCCCGGGTTTACCCAGAGAATATTCATTCACATTAATCTTGAACCATGAGAATTCGGCCCTTTGAAGTGACTTAGACCCAGCTTAAAACGCTAAGACAACCTAAAACCCTTATCCAATCTGAAACCTTAATTGGATCTAAAATCTGAATCTAGCCTAGGAGACCCCTACACAGCAAAATCATGCATTATCTTCTGGCACACATTATTTACAAACTATATATTGATGGATTGATTCTAAATACTCTCTAATGGTGCAGGAGCGGTGTGAAAAAGGATTATCAGAAATCCCCAATGTGCAATAGGACAAGACTCCTTCCTTATGAATCTAAAATTTTATGAGAAAAAAAAAAAATCTTAAACCCATACAATTAGATAGTGCTCGAAAAGACAATTCCGACGTTTTATGGTGCATAAGAATTGGACGAGCAGATCTCCCAGAAGTCAGAAATCCTAATTAGGGCAAAAATGCCCTAAAATTACCATTCCCCCTAGTGCGCCCACGAGAGTTTGGCGGCCCATGAGGTATTTGCAAGCTCGTGATGTTTAAAATGACCATTTTACCCCTGCCTCTTGCCAGAAACCTATAAATAGATCCATTTACTCCATTCCAAGACATACTAAGCCTATAAATAGGGCCATTTGCTCCATTCCAAGAGACACTAAGCCATTATGGACTCCAAATCCAAGAAGTCCCCCTTTCCTCCTTTTTCCCTCTCTCTCTCCTCCCTAAGCCAAATGTTAGTAAGATTCCCTTAGATTTGTTTGCCCCAATTCGCGAGCTGAAACATTGAAAACCTAAGAAATAAGAAATCCAAAAACCCTTAGGATTTCTTATGAATCCTCAAAATTCCTTCCTAAACGCCCCCAGATTCTTTAAATTCCTCGAGATTCCCTCACCTCGATTCTCGTATCCAAAAAATTTTAAAATAAAAATCGTAAAAATTATCTAGCCTTTAGCAACCCATGAGAAGCCTTCCAAAACCATTAGAAAGCCCCATACAAAATTCAGGTTTTCTATGATTCCTATAGATCCTCTGTCGAAATTCCTACGAAGTACTAAGAAATTTCAAAAAAAATTTCCAAAGTTGTGGAAGGTTAAAAGAAGGCCAGATTCTCTAAAGAAGGAAAATAAACGGTCAAATCTGCCTTTGCCGAGGGACACTCACCTAAGTTCTTTTCTAAAATAACAGGGGTAGAGTCTTCTTGACCCGAAATAGGGGTCTACCATAGTATAACCTCTCAACTCAGTAGGAAAAATGTAGACTTTTTATTCATATGTGGTAATGTTACATAGTAGTGTTGGGGTATACAAAAAAATGAATGACTTAGGAGAGAGAAGCTCTGAGGCGATGGTGGGCGGAGGTTCTACCCCTCATGGCGACCACCCACCAGATCAGGGCAAACAATAAAGGATTAAGAAGTTTTGGAAACCTGCTTCTAGTTCATAGAGACCCCCTGTCCCTGTCTCTGCGACTAGGGATGCTCAAATGGAAACCCCTGCGGTACATACAGTGGGAAGGGAAGAGGCACAACCTGTGGAAGAGGCGACCCCATCACACACTGCTGGTCGGAATGAGATGAATATAAATGTGGGTAAGAAGCAATCCGATGCCACAGTCACACACAGATCTGTGTCGGATGTTGAGGACTTGCCCGAGCTAATTCATGCAGGCTCCCATACAAAAGTGGTTATACCTCAGGAGGCGTATGAGGAGAAGCTTCAATCTTTTAACTATGCCCTGATCGGAATGGTGTACTTCTGATTTTTGTCAATGGATGATGTGCAAGGCGATTCAAAGGAAGCTTGGAACTTAAGGGGAAAGGTCAATCTTGCGCCACTAGGAAAAGGTCACATTCTGTTCAGGTTTGAATTGGAAGGGGATATGGCATCCATGTGGAAAAGAGGACCGGTCAAGGTGAAGGGCAGGTTACCCGCTTTCAATGATGGAGGCTAGAATGCAGTATACATGAAGAGCATATTCAGACCAAACTGGTTTGGATAAGATATCCTAAATTGCTAATGGAGTACTAGCACGAAAACAATTTTACTCTTTATGGCGAAAGCCTCAGGAAGACCTATAGCAATCGATAAGTGAACAATGGCGGGGTCCATGGGGAATTTTGCTCGAGTCCTAGTGGAGGTGGAGTTATGGGGTAGTAGGGTGGAGGAGATTCAGGTTGAAAGGAGACAACCAAGGAAGGAGACGTTCTTCTGGTTCACACAACGTATCATTTATGAAGATGACATTGGGAGATGTAATTTCTGCAAAAAACTGGGCCATTCGGCAAATGACTGCAGGATGACAAAGGTAGCAGAGAGGAGCGATGCGTCCATGAGGGAGGAAGGGATGATGGCCAATGATCGTTGTAGGCTGGAGGTACCGGCGGTGGAGCTTGAAAAATTTGACAACTTCAGCAATAGTGGGAGCCTACGAATGGAAGGGAATCATGATCGGCCACCTTTTGTGTCAAAAACCATTCTTAGTGCCAATCAGAATAGAATGGCTGATTCGATCAACCTTTTGGATGGAATTCATGACAATGTGGATAATGTTTACTTGGAATTTTTGCTCCCAATACGTCATGTTTAGGACAAGATATCTCAAAATTCAATTATGGTGGATGATAGCCCATTTGTGGAGAGTGGGTATGGACTTGGTTCGGCGGACTCGGACTATGGGTCGAATGGCCCATAGGATTTTAGAGAAGAAGACCATCACATTGGTGCTGTAATTGATGAGCTAGAATCTCAAGGTGCTGAGCGCTGCTCCCCGGTGCATCGAACCTTATGACCACGGAAAACTAAGGTAATTTATGGCGGTGGTCGTGGGATGGCTTGCGGTGACAGAGGTGGTCGTGGTCAGGAATGGGAGGGTGCTAAGAATATTGTCTCTATAGTCTCCTCCTCGTAAATTGTGGAAGGAAGAGTGATCATCCAGCACCAAGATATTGCTGCTTTGGACAGTACTATTTACCATGCAGAGGGTGAAGCTCGAAGAAAATAAAAGTCCTCTACAGTGACAGGGCAGACTTCAAAGTCTAACCGTCAAGCTGGCAGCAAAAAGTGATTTTATGAAGATCATTTTTTGGAACATCAAAGGGATGAAAAAGGCAACAGGGAGGCGTGCCTTAAGAGATTTAATTTCGAAGAAGGACCTAAACCTTCTATGCATTGCTGAACCGATGGTGGATGTGAGTTCTTTCCCTAATTTATTTTTCAATAAATTAGGCTTTTATTCTGATTTTATTCATAATACCTGTGCGGGTAAAATTCCAAATTTTTGGATTTTATGGAGAAGAAATATTGGCTTCCTTGTTTTCGTCTCTGATTCTAAGTAGCAAATCACTTTTAATTCTGTTTGGGACCTTCATCAGGTTCAAGTGTCTATGGTGCATGCGAGCAGCTTCAGAGCAGAAAGGTAATCTTTATGGCTGAGTCTGACAATGGATTCCCCCCAATCTCCTACCCTGTGGGCTATAATTGGGGATTTTAATACCACGCTTGAGTCCCATGAAAAATGTGGCCCTAGAAATTTTAGCTTCGGATTGGCGACGGAGTTTGGAGCCATGGTAGACGCCTGTTCTATGGTTTAGGTGCCGTTGATGGGCTTTAAATTCACTTGGTCTAACAACCACTGTAGAGGGAACGTCTGTGCGATTTTCGATAGGAGTTTCTGCAATGATGAATGGATCTTATGCTTTCATGATTGATCGCAGCATGTTCTGCCTCGGGTAGTGTCTGACCATGCTCCTTTGGTGTTGGTGTCAGACAGTAACCAATGCCCTCAGAACTGCCCGTTTCGATTTAATAAATTCTGGATGGACCATGAGGACTTTGAGAGTGTGGTGGCCTCTTCATGGGCTGAATGGTGTTCAGGGTCGCCGATATTTATGCTCATAAACAAATTAAAGCGGTTGAAAGGATCTCTAAAAAGCTGGGCGAGAGTTTCTTTTTCCCACTTTGGCAGAGAGTTGGAGGAAGCAAAAAGAGGCCTGTTGCAGGTGCAGGATTTAATTGAGTCCAATTGGATGGACGACCAGCTCTTTACTCTGGAGGCCGATGTGAAGACCACCTTGGTTAAAGCGTTGGAAAATAATGAAAATCTATGGGCTGAAAAGGCTAGAATAAGGTGGATGAAGCAGGGTGACAGAAACTGAAAGTTTTTCCATTTATCTACTAAATTACGAAGAAATCATAATTCTATTAGAGTCCTAAAAAATTACGATGGGTCAACTATTGAAGGCCAAGGTGTGCTGGGTGAGTACATTGTTGATTTTTACGAGGACTTTCACAAAGCTGAGCCCACTAATGCCCATGAAAATTTACTGGATAGCGTTCCTCTAGTCTTGCAACAAGCTGATGTGTTTTGTCTTGATTCTCTCCCTAGGGATGCTAAGATTAAAAAGGCAGTGTTGGAGCTAGACCCTGACAACTCCCCTGGCCCGGACGGGTTCTCTAGTGCTTTTTATAGGCGATGCTGGTTGATAATAGAAAGGGAGGTGTGTAATGGTGTGAGGTACTTTTTTAGTAACAACAATATGCCAACGGAAGTCAATAACAACTTCCTCGTTTTGATTCCTAAAGCCAATGGTGCTGAGACTCTACATAAATTCAAGCCCTTGTGTATGGGCAACTTCTTCTGCAAAATTATATCTAAGGTGATGGCTCTGCAACTCGAGCCTCTCCTCCCTAGAATTATTTCTGACGAGCAGGGTGCGTTCTATAAAGGTAAACCGATTCATGATAATATCAATGTGGCATCCAAGCTGGCCAATATTTTGTTCTCTACCACGAGAGGAGGAGGTCTTGGTTTCAAAATTGATATCAGAAAAGCCTATGGTACAATCTCTTGGCCTTTCTTATTTCAGATGTTGCGTCGCTTTGGATTCTCTGATAGATGGATTTGAAGGTTAGATCAGATGCTGGCATCCACTAAGATTTTGATTTTAGTCAATGGCAGCCTCCAGGGTTTCTTTTCTATGGAGAGGGGGCTGAGACAGGGAGACTCGATCTCCCCAATGCTTTTATAATTGCAGAAGAAGTTCTATCCAAAGGATTATCAAAAATGATCCAATCCAACACTCTGAAACTGCTCAAAGGGCCTCGTGGGGCCCCATCTCCTGCTTATATTCTCTTCGCTGATGATATATTTATCTTTGCCAATGCGTCTTCGAGGTATGGTTGAAACCTTAAGGATTTTTTGTTGAAATATCAAGAATATTCTGGGCAGCATATCAATTTCGATAAAAGCAAATTATTTCCTGGAAATATGGCCCCAAGTCGTAAATAGAACATCTTTGCGACTTTGGGAATCCCAATTTGTGACTTTCCCACAAGTTATCTTGGGGTGGAGATCTTCAAGTGAAGAGTGAAGAAGGAAGAGCTTATGCCAGTGATGGAAAGGGTTAAGGGGAGTTAGCAGGTAGGAAAAGGAAGCTCTTATCGATGGCTGGAAGGGTGGAGCTGGTTAGGTCTATCATTTCTGGCATTCCTAATCATACTTTTGCAATATATTGGTGGCCTTCTTCCCTTATTACGATAATGGAGCGATGGATAAGGAACTTTATTTGGTCAAGGGAGGTGGACACAACGAAGTCTATTACTATGAAGTGGGATCATCTTTGCAAGACAAAGGAGGAAGGGGGAATGGGAATCAGAAGACTCAGAGATTCAAAATAGAGAAATGTTGAGTAAGCTGATTTGGCGCATTAAGCATGAGAAGACTGCGACCAGCTCTTTCCTTAGAGCTCGTTTTGTTAAGAAGGATTGGTCCTTTAATAAGGGTTTCCGGCCTTCTTCTATTGCTTTGGGCTTGAGAAAGCTTTGGAGTTTTGTGGCTAATAATGAGTGCTGGATCATTGGTAATGGTAGCCTCACTTTTTTCTGAAAGGACAAGTGGAGGGGTCCAAAATCTCTGATAGAGGAATTTAGCATAGACAACCTTCCCCTGATCTTAACCTCAGTGAAGGTGAGCAACTTTATCAGGAATGGTGAATGGGACCTCCCGGCAGTTAGGTCTGACTTGCTTAGTAATATTTTCAATTTTATTAAGGAGATCAGGCTCCTCATTGGGTCTCTAGATGATGTGTGCACCTGGGATCTGACCCTGCCGGGTTTGTTCTAGACTGCCTTTGCATGGGAGGCTATTAGGTGGAAATCTTCATCTGTGCACTGGTGCTCGGTAATTTGGTGCAAAGGCCTACCCCCTAGGTACTCCACTCTGGGATGGAGCTTGGTTCATGGCCGGCTCCCTATGGATGATGTTGTTAGAAAAAAAGGGGGCTCATATGGCATCTAAATGCTCTCTTTGTGACTGTGTGGAGGAAAACATGGAGCATTTATTTTTAAATTGCCCCTACCCGGTGGAGATCTGGGAAAAATTGACTCAATGCTTTGGGATTGGTTGGTCTACGTAGTAGCCAGTGGAAGACCTCTTAAAATGGTGGAAGAGGAAGGCGAGATGCACTAACATAAAAATCCCTTGGCTGATGGGACTTTCTATTGCTGCAAGGCATATATGGTGGGAGAGAAATAGAAGATGGCATGAAGGAAAAGCTAGACCTACGAATTATTTTGTTGAATATATTCATAAGGAAATCAGTCTCTGCGCAGGTAGTTACAAGGGTGAGGTGAGGTCTGTCTCAGATATTGTTTGTTGCAGGAACTTGGGGCTGAATATTGAGAACCACATAGTCCATTCGCCTCTAGAAGTTCATTGGTACAAATCCCCATCAACTTAGATGAAAGCTAATGTTGATAGCAGTTCTCTGGGCAACCCTGGCAGGGCAGGGGTGGGTGGTGTTATTCGTGATAGTGATGACAAAGTCTGCAAGGCTTTTAGCTTCTTCTTGGGCACAAAAAAGATTTATGAGGCAGAGTTAAAGGCTGTGATGGAAGGAATTCTGATGGCGAAAACCATGGAGGCTAAGGGTCTGTGGATTGAATCGGATTCGGCTGCAGTGGTATCGGCGATCCATAATAACCAGCTTCCTTGGTTTATTCTCCAAAAATGGATTTTTGTCCTTCCATTTTTAGAGTCTATACCTTGGAAAATCAGTCACTGCTTCCGTGAGGTTAATCCCATAGCCGACTATCTTGCGAAGAAGGCATCTAAGTCAGGGATCTCTGATTACTCGGTGATTTTCCTAAGGCGTATTCAGATTGACTTAGAGAATGATGCTATGGATAGGCATAGATTTCGATTCTGCTAGGGCATTGCTTGCTCTCTCTGCTAATGGCCATGCCGAAGGTGGAGTTAGTAAGTTGCTTTAGTGGTTTCTGCCTTGTCCATTTTTGTCTTTGATGTATTTTTGTTCTCTCTTTTAATAAAATCATCTTTTGGCAAAAAAAAAAAAAATGTTACATAGTAGTGTAACAATAATTTATATGCATGCGGCATAGGATTAATTAGGGGAGAATGTTTGTTCTTTAAGTATCTAGTAGGAAGATCGGTTCAATCGGGTGGATTGGGAGCCTAATACCTTATCAACTATGCAACTTGACACATACCCTTATCTCTAGAATAAACCAACTTTTAAGCCCTTTCCTTACAGATTGGGCTCACGCATTAGGTACTAGGCCCTAACCCTAGGTGGTGACTCCCAATATCCTATTTCATAATCTCCAATATTTGTCAATTATTAATATTCCTTTTAGAAAACTCATAATGAAAAGAGCCTTTGCGAAATAGGCCCCATGTATCCCTGAGTTGAATGCGATGTGTAGCGCCTGCGGATGCCCAAAAGAGGGCCAGATCCAACTTCGACCCCCAGTATCTAACATATGGCCCACCATGGGCAAGGTTCCACCTTGTTTATCAACATTTTCTATACTACACATGATATGAAAAAAAAAAAAAAAAAAAACTTTTTTTCAAAGCATTGAATAACATTTGAAAAACTAAGCTTGATTGAAAAATAAACCTAAGGTTAGATTAAAAAAAAATGGTGTACCCAATGCACGTGGCAGCTACCATTGCAAGGTTTGGGGAGGGATCACAATGTATGCAGCTTACCCTCGCTTGGCAAAGAGACTTGTTTTCGACTCCAACCTACAACCACAACTAAGTTGCAATTGAAAAAATTTATCGTTACACCGAAGTTTGCACTCTAACCCCAATGTTATGATAATAACATAAAGGGTAATTTACAACTCCACCCCCTAGAGGATGCCAATATTATAGGAACACCCCGTGTTTAATACCAAATTGCATTCGGACCCCTTGCCGTCAGTCTCTTTTTGGTAGGTCTTGTTACCAAAAAAGCCCAATCCTACTAGTATGGAGGAGAGAAGGAGAGAAGGAGAGAAGGAGAGAAGGGGAGAAAGGGATAAAACGTCATTTCATATCATCACTTATGGAAGATTGATGGCAAGGGGTCTGAATGTAATTTGGTATTAAACAGTGGTGCTTTTATGATACTAGTATTCCTTAGGGGGTGGTGCTATAAATTACTCTAACATAAAAGATATATCCACTAATTTTTTGATCCAATCAAACATTTTCAAAATGCAGCAAAATGAAAAATGACTTCAGCTGCAATGTTGCCATATAGTTTTGAATTGTGATACGTGAGAAAATAACATGGCCTACCTTAGACAATTGCCAATCTATTGGATAGTAAGAATGGCCTAATGTTACCAAAAAAAAAAAAAAAGACAATGACCTAATCAACTCTTATCAAAGTTAAAAAACCCATGTGACAGAGATGGTGGTTAGCCTAGGAATGCCGTCCTAGACTGTCCGTGTAGGGTTGCCCACAAAAAACTATAAAAAGGCTTGTTTGGTGGGTTAGACCTGGAACAAAACCCAAAAGACATTCGGGAGAGAGAATTAGATAGTAACGCCCAAGTAAACGGACCGTAACAGAGAACTTTAACGGTTTCAGTGGTCAAGGTAAGACAGTGGGCTCACGTGTTAGAAGCCGTGGTCAGCTTTTATTTGTTACAGAGATGGGATACGCTGCAATTCCTACAATCACTTAATCATATGAATCAGCATTTAACACTTGGTCCACCTTCTACAATTACAACAATAAGGATATATATTTAAAAATAAAAAAGATAAGTGTTGAATGTTGATTCATACAACTAAATGTTCGATCGAACAATTGATTGATTTTTGTTGTTACACCCTTGAAGAAGGAACAAAGTTGGCTATAACCCGTAGTCCCAGCCAACTAGCCCAAGAGGGCCAAGAATCCTGCACCCCACAAGTCGATCTAACATGTGGCAAGTTTATCTCATTTTACCTTTAAAAAAAAA